>NC_044566.1:79458304-79758304 GCF_007565055.1 Rhinopithecus roxellana | reverse complement strand
TAGATTCAATGCCATCCCCATCAAGCTACCAATGAGTTTCTTCACAAAATTGGAAAAAACGGCTTTAAAGTTCATATGGAACCAAAAAGAGCCCACATTGCCAAGACAATCCTAGGTCAAAAGAACAAAGTTGAAGGCATCACACTACCTGACTTCAAACTATACTACAAGGCTACAGTAACCAAAACAGCATGGTACTGGTACCAAAACAGAGATATAGACCAATGGAACAGAACAGAGTCCTCAGAAATAATACCACACATCTACAGCCATCTGATCTTTGACAAACCTGAGAGAAACAAGAAATGGGGAAAGGATTCCCTATTTAATAAATGGTGCTGGGAAAATTGGCTAGCCATAAGTAGAAAGCTGTAACTGGATCCTTTCCTTACTCCTTATACGAAGATTAATTCAAGATGGATTAGACTTAAATGTAAGACCTAATACCATAAAAACCCTAGAAGAAAATCTAGATAGTACCATTCAGGACATAGGCATGGGCAAGGACTTCATGTCTAAAACACCAAAAGCAACGGCAGCAAAAGCCAAAATTGACAAATGGGATCTCATTAAACTAAAGAGCTTTTGCACAGCAAAAGAAACTACCATCAGAGTGAACAGGCAACCTACAGAATGGGAGAGAATTTTTGCAATCTACTCATCTGACAAAGGGCTAATATCCAGAATCTACAAAGAACTCAAACAAATATACAAGAAAAAAACAAACAACCCCATCAAAAAGTGGGCAAAGGATATGAACAGACATTTCTCAAAAGAAGACATTCATACAGCAAACAGACACATGAAAAAATGCTCATCATCGCTCGCCATCAGAGAAATGCAAATCAAAACCACAATGAGATACCATCTCACACCAGTTACAATGGCAATCATTAAAAAGTCAGGAAACAACAGATGTTGGAGAGGATGTGGAGAAATAGGAACACTTTTACACTGTTGGTGGGATTGTAAACTAGTTCAACCATTATGGAAAACAGTATGACAATTCCTCAAGGATCTAGAACTGGATGTACCATATGACCCAGCCATCCCACTACTGGGTATGTACCCAAAGGATTATAAATTAGTCTACTACAAAGACACATGCACACATATGTTTATTGCATCGCTGTTCACAATAGCAAAGACTTGGAATCAACCCAAATGTCCATCTGTGACAGACTGGATTAAGAAAATGTGGCACATATACACCATGGAATATTATGCAGCCATAAAAAAGGATGAGTTTGCGTCCTTTGTAGGGACAAGGATGCAGCTGGAAACCATCATTCTTAGCAAACTATCACAAGACTAGAAAACCAAACACCGCATGTTCTCACTCATAGGTGGGAACTGAACAATGAGATCGCTTGGACTCGGGAAAGGAAACATCACACACTGGGGCCTATCATGGGGAGGGGGGAGGGGGGAGGGATTGCATTGGGGAGTTATACATGATATAAATGATGAAATGATGGGTGCTGACGAGTTGATGGGTGCAGCACACCAACATGGCACAAATATACATATGTAACAAACCTGCACGTTATGCACATGCACCCTATGACTTAAAGTATAAAAAAAAAAAAAAAAAAAAAAAACAAAAAAACCTCCAAAACCTAGAGATGTGTGAACCATGATGTCATAATCTTTAAATAAATTTGACTTTGTATGTCAGTGTCCCTCACTTATTTTATAACCATTTTAAACATTTCTACTTTATCTTAAATATTTAAATATTTTAACTTTTTAAAAAGTTACAACATAAAACATTTCTATGCTTTCCTAAAATACTAATTCACAATTGATATTTGAAAGGGTAATGCATGCAAAATAACTGTTAGAGCATTAAGTTTACACACAAAAAGAATATTTTGATTTTACCTCCTCAGAAATATGGACAGGACCAGGGACAAGGTGTCTGTGTAATATACATTCGCAAAATCCTTCTTTGTATACTAGTTTTCCAAATAAAGATTTTGTTATGTGCATTAGGGACTTTGTATCTATATATATTTCAGTGTGGAATATAGGATATATCTTTTAGGTTATATATTTTAGTGCAGGCATTTTTCCTCTAATAAATATATGTATACACACACCATTTTCTACCTATATCTCTTCAAGGACACAAACTTAACATTAATATCATGGTCACTTTAACATTCTATATTCAGGTTCCCTTTTCTATGAATGCTGTCATGAGCTGAACTACACAATTTTTTCTTAGATTCTAACTATAATTCATTACACTCTTGTGATTACTTTATGACACTTTGTTTCTTGATTTGCAGGAAAGTCTTCAAAGGTAGACCATCAATCACTGAACATGCACATGAAGAAATGACCTTCATGTCCGTTTTTTGTTCTACATAATTTTCCTCTTCTTGGACAAATTCTTCAAGTTAGTAGTATTTTTTTCCAGCTTGTTTTAAGTTTTTACTATGCGATTATAATTGGAGATAGCAGGATATCATATGTGTATTTATACTTCTTCATATATATGTAATATGTGTGCATTATATATATATGTATATATTTATATAAGCCTGAGCCATTAATTATTTAGCTTCTTTTTTTTTCTTTTTTGTACATTTTAGTTACAAATAATCAGACAAAAGAATAAAGAATATATTATGTAATAAGAAAATATTATGTGTATATTTCCTTTTGAATAGTTTTGTTATTTTGAATACTTAATTATATGATCTGGTTAGAGATACCTTAATTACTTTAAATCATAATTTTTCAAACTACTCTTATGAAGTGCAAAAAGTTATCAAACAAGGCTGTAATTTTTATTATTTTTTAAATTTTCAACATGTGAGGAGTAAGCCTCTGAATGGAGCTGGACTAGACCCATTCTAATTATGCAGCATCTGTGGATTGGTTACATTAGACTGGATTATGCTTTAATTGTGAAGAACGTGCAGATTTGTTACATAGGTGTACATGTGCCATGGTGGTTTGCTGCACCCATTAACCTGTCATCTAGGTTTTTTTGTTTGTTTGTTTTTTGAGACAGAGTCTCACTCTGTCTCCAGGCTGGAATGCATGGTGCTATCTCAGCTCACTGCAACTTCCATCTCTCCTGCCTCAGCCTCCCAAGTAGCTGGGACAGTAGGCACACACCACCATGCCTGGCTAAGTTTTGTATTTTTAGTAGTAGAAACAGGGTTTCGTCATGTTGGCCAGGATGGTCTTGATCTCCTGACATCGTGATCTGCCCCCCTTAAGCACCGCATACCTTAGGTATTTGTCCTAATGCTCTCCCTCCCCTTGCCCCCCAGGCCCCAACAGAGCCCAGTGTATGATATTCCCTTCCCTGTGTCCATGCGTTCTCATTGTTCAACTCCCACTTATGAGTGAGAACATGTGGTGTTTGGTTTTCTGTTCCTGTGTTAGTTTACTGAGAATGATGGTTTCCAGCTTCATCCATGTCCCTGCAAAGGATATGAACTCATTCTATTTTATGGCTGTATAGTATTCCATGGTATATATGTGACACATTTTCTTTATCCAGTCTATCATTGATGGGCATTTGGGCTGGTTCCAAGTCTTTGCTATTGTGAATAGTTCTACAATAAACATACACGTGCATCTTTTTTTATAATGGAATGATTTATAATTCTTTGGGTATATACCCAGTAATGGGATTTCTGTGTCAAATGGTATTTCTAGTTCTAGATCCTTGAGGAATCACCACACTGTCTTCCACAATAGTTGAACTAATTTACATTCCCACCAACAGTGTAAAATTGTTCCTATTTCTCTGCATCATCTCCAGCATCTGTTGTTTCCCAACTTTTTAATCATTGTCATTCTAACTGGCGTGAGATGGTATCTCATGGTAGTTTTGATTCTCATTCTCTAATGACCAGTGATGATGAACTTTTTTTCATATGTTTCTTGGCCACATAAATGTCTTCTTTTGAAAAGTTCTGTTCATATCCTTAGCTTGCTTATTGAAGGGGTTATTTTTTTCTTGTAAATTTGTTCAAGTTCCTTGTAGATACTGGATATTAGATCTTTGTCAGATGGATAGATTGCAAAAATTTTCTCCTATTCTGTAGGTTGCCTGTTCACTCTGATAGTAGTTTCTTTTGCCATGCAGAAGCTCTTTAGTTTAATTAGATCCCATTTGTCAATTTTGACTTTTGTTGCAATTGCTTTTGGTGTTTTGATCATGAAGTGTTTGCCCATGCCAATGTCCTGGATGATATTGCCTAGGTTTTCTTCCAGGGATTTTATGGTTTTAGGTTTTATGTTTAAACTTTTAATTCATCTTGAGTTAATTTTTGTATAAGGTGTAAATCCAGCTTTAGTTTTCTCGATTTGACTAGCCAGTTTTCTCAGCACCATTTGTTAGATATGGAATCTTTTCCCCATTGTTTGTTTTTGTCAGGTTTGTCAAAAATGAGATAGTTGTAGCTCTATCATGTGATTTCTGAGGCCTCTGTTCTGTTCCATTGGTCTGTGTATCTGTTTTGGTACCAGTACCATGCTGTTTTGGTTACTGTAGCCTTGTAGTATAGTTTGAAGTAAGGTAGCATAATGCCTTCAGCTTTGGTTTTTTTTTGCTTAGGATTATCTTGGCTATATAAAGGGTCTTTTTTAGTTCCATATGAAATGTGAAGTTGTTTTTTCTAGTACTACGAAGAAAATCAATGGTAGATTAATGGGAATAGCATTGACTCTATAAATTACTTTGGACAGTATGGCTATTTTCACAATATTGATTCTTTTGATCCATGAGCATGGAATGTTTTTCCATTTGTTTGTGTCCTCTTATTTCCTTAGCAGTGGTTTGTTCTTGGAGACCTACAAAGAGACTTAGACTTCTACACAATAATATTGGGAGACTTTCACACCTCACTGTGAATATTAGACAGATCAATGAGATAGAAAATTAACAAGGATATCCAGGACTTGAACTCAGCTCTGAACCAAGCAGACCTAATAGACATCCACAGAGTTCTCCACCCCAACCCATGGAATATACATTCTTCTCAGCACCACATAGCACTTATTCTAAAATCAACCACATAATTCAAAGAAAAACACTCCTCATCAAATGCAAAATAATGGAAGTCATAATAGCCTCTCAGACCACAGTGCAAACAAATTTGAACTCAGGATTAAGAACCTAACTCAAAACCACACAACTGCATGGAAACTGAACAACCTGCTCCTTAATGACTACTGAGTAAATAACAAATTAAGGCAGAAATAAATTATTTGAAACCAATGAAAACAAAGACACAATGTACCAGAATCTCTGGGACACAGCTAAAGACATGTTAAGGGGGAAATTTATAGCACTAAATGCCCACAACAGAAAGCAGGAAAGATCTAAAATCAACACCCTAATATCACAATTAAAAGAACTAGAGAAACAAGAACAAACTAATTCATAAGTTAGCAGAAGACAAGAAATAACTAAGAGCAGAACTAAAAGAGATAGAGACATGAAAAACCCTTCAAAAAATCAATGAATCCAGGAGCTGTTTTTTTTTTTTTTTTTTTTTTTAAAGATTAACAAAATAGACTACTAGCCAGACTAAACAAAAAGAAAAGAGAGAAGAATCAAATAGACACAGTAAAAAATGATAGAGGGGATAACACCACTGACCCTACAGAAATACAAACTACCATCAGAGAATGCTATTAACACCTCTACACAAATAAACCAGAAAATCTAGGAAAAATGGATAAATTCCTGGTCACATATACCCTCTCAAGACTAAAACAGTAAGAAGTCAAATCCCTGAATAGACCAAAAACAAGTTCTAAAATTGAGGCAGTAATTAATAGCCTACCATCAAAAAAAGCCCAGGACCAGACAGATTCACAGCCAAATTCTACCAGAGGTACAAAGAGGAGCTGGTACCATTCTTTCTGAAACTATTCCAAACAATAAAAAAGAGGGACTCCTCCCTAACTCATTTTATGAGGCCAGCATCATCCTGATACCAAAACCTGGCAGAGACACAACAACACGAAAAAGAAAATTTCAGGCCAGTATCCCTGATGAACATCAATGCAAAAATCCTCAATAAAATATTGGCAAACAGAATCCAGCAGCACATCAAAAAGCTTATCCACCACAATGAAGTCAGTTTCATCCCTGGGATGCAAGGCTGGTTCAACACATGCAAATCAGTAAATGTAATCCATCACATAAACAGAACCAATGACAAAAACCACACAATTATCTCAACAGATGCAGAAAAGGCCTTCGATAAATTTTGACACCTCTTTATGCTAAAAATACTCAAAAAATTAAGTATTGATGGAACATATCTCAAAATAATAAGAGCTATTTATGACAAACCCATAGCCATTATAATACTTAATGGGCAAAAGCTGGAAGCAGTCCCTTTGAAAACTGGCACAAGACAAGGGGATGCTCTCTGTCAGCACTCCTCTTCAACATAGTATTGTATTGGAAGTTCTGGCCAGGGCAATCAGGCAAGAGAAGGGAATAAAGGGTATTCAAATAGGAAGATAGGAAGTCAAAGTGTCTCTGTTTGCAGATGACATGATTGTATATTTAGAAAACCCCATTGTCTCAGCCCAAAATCTCCTTAAGCTGATAAGCAACTTCAGCAAAGTCTTGGGATATAAAATCAATGTTCAAAAATCACAATTCCTAAGTACCAATAATAAACAAACAGAGAGCCAAATCATGAGTGAACTCCCATTCACAATTGCAACAAAGAGAATAAAATACCTAGGAATACAATACCTAGGAATACAACCTAGGGATGTGAAGGTCCTCTTCAAGGAGAACCAGTCAGCTTCTAATGTTTAAATTATTTAATCTTTTTACCTTTTGTTAGTATTTATCATTAAATTTATATTTATAATTTTAATATTTAATAATCAATTGACTTTCATCTTTTCTTATTTTATGTATGTCTTGCAAAATTATACCTGATAACTCAAAATTATGGAATTTATCTTGTTTCCAAATGTTTCAGTGAAGAAAATTAATATTTTATAAATGTATTTTTGTTATTGTTGAAAAAATAGTCAGTTGCCAAAAGTTTAAAGAATCATCTATATTTTTTCTCAGGTATACCATATGTTCATGGCTCTTTTTTTTAAGGAAAAAAAAGGAACTGTATTTTGCTTTGTTTCCTTGTGATAGTTTAAAAGAATTTGTAAAGAACCCTTTGGCGCTTACACAGTTTGATCATATTATTATCTGCTGTACTAATGCTTCTTTACAGCACAGCACAGCTATATCACATTATGTTCATTTATATAAACTACAGATTATTTTCTCAAATTTTGTCTAAAGATTTTCTCTATGGCTAACTTGAATAGTCGAGTCAACACTTTTGGAATGTCTGTTATGCTCAGAGCACTATGATACCTGCTGCAAGTACTAAGCCTAACTTGATTAATATAATATTGTTGAAGAGATAAAACATTTATATATGCATTTGTTTGGTTGTTTTATAGCTCAAGAGAGTTCATTTTCAGAATTGCATAGTAAAATAGAATTATGTTCACAGAAATGGGTAAATCTCTCTTATCTGTGCATGGATTATGGGATATGAATTGTAAAAAATCATTTCAAACCATTTACATTTCAGTTTGGAATATTTAGTACTATTTGAAGCTGTAGAATAAACAACAATCTGATATATATTTTGCTTGAATTAAAGCTAGAATTGTCTGCCTTGTCTGGGAAAACTTGTATTATAGACAAAGACAAGGATGTTCTTTGTGTACTGAAGGAAGTCAACTTAGAGAATTACAAATACAACATGAAAATAAGTAGGTATGTCCCCCCCATTTATGGTTTAATTGAAGAAAAGGCAAATTATTAACACAGCTGACTTGGATGCACTGATAGTAATCAATGTTGCAATTATACTGGCTAGATGACAATTTATAGATTGCATTTCCTGATTTGCCATTTGCCATTATGTTTGTGCTATTTATCAAAATCTTATTTTCACAAAGCTCTTGTATATATAAAAAAGCTGTAGCCTGCCCTGTTTCTAAATCTAATCCTACAAAGTAATATACTTTCCAAAACTGTTTTACATATTTATGAATTTCTTACAGGCCCCCTAAGGGATTCATTTCTCAATTGTGTCATAAGACACTACAGTATAATGCTTGACTTATTTTCCCATCAAGTATTGTTCTACAGTTACATGGTGTTTTCTATTTGTTGTTGTCTAGAGCAAACTGAGGATGTAGCATTGACCCAGCCTGCTCAATGTGCAGGACTCATGCCTGCAAGCACTGGGACTCGTAAGACTTATCACTGTGTGTTTCTGTGTCATATCAGCAAGCTCATCTGCAGAAATACATTCTGACTGAGTAACCCTGAGGTGGACAATGCTTAATTCTCCATTTCAAAACCTTCCAGGAATGGAAAAATGATTCCGCTGGAAGGCATCCACCCTGTGAGCACCCCATTATCCTAACACAGTGTTTACTCTGTTACTGGTTTCAGTTATCCTTACACAGTTTGATAATCATTTGTGAAACCAACCTGGTGTATAACTTAGCACTGGTTCATAGTATGTTTATGATTGGTTTTAACATGATACCTATGGATTTGCTTCTATCTTTTTGCCTACTTTGTCTATTCTCTTATTTTGAGAAAATATACTTAAAATAATGTAATTGAAGAAAAAATATTGAACATTAAAATATATTGGTTAAAAATATTCTAAAGCTTATTTTAGTAATTACCAATAAGCAATTTATTGAAATTAACATATATACACACATACAGACACACAAAGAGAGAGAGGGAAAGGTGCCATCAACAGTGTGTGTTTGCAAATGATCACGTATAATTGTCTGTAAGATATGATGCAATTATATTAAGAAAGCATATTAAGAAACTCAATCTTTCTTGAAAGTGAAATAATCAAATTTACCATTTAGTGTTCTACATTTCCATATATATTTATAAGATATTCAATGAAAACAAAATTTATACATATTTACTATAAAATAAAATCTTTATTGAAAATATGTTTTTTTATATTAGCTGTGTTTAAAATGACAGATATTTTGAAAAAAATAAAAATAAACAAGCCTAAAATTTCAGTAGGCTTAATATAAAGCTGGCTTTAAAATTATATTTTCTGCATAAATCTAGGGGATATATTTTATATACTACAATATCATTACAAAAATATCAGCATTAATATTATATTTTCTTGTCTTCATGATAACGATTAATGACTTTAACACAAATATATTGAGTTGAATTATTTTTAATTTCATAATTTAATCAATGAATAAATATTGTTTGTGCTATATGTCAAGATACTTTCTTTAACATAATGTACTTTGAAATTTTAGAAAAATAGTATCAAAGTCATAAGTACATTAGTGTTAACACTGATATATTTGCTCTTTTACTCTTTTCTACTTGCATCTTTTTTTAGTATCGTTCAGGGATGAAACTGCTGAAAATCTGTTGTACACCATGCCAAAATGCTTTCAGGGTTCATATGTAATAATGGGTTTTAAAATTTTCTTTCTGAAGGTTTATTTTTGTCTTGATTATATATAGATTTTTCTATTTCATATATTTAAGACATTTTAATGTAAACATATTTAGAAAAAGATCTTTTCAGTTGATTTTACATTTGATTTGAGAATTATGCCATCGTGTGTACATTTGAAAGATATTTGATTGATAATATACATATGTTTCTATTTATGGATAAATTTTCCTTCTGGCATGATTTGGTTTTAAATGAATTAAATTTGTATAATCATATATATGTGTATGTAATGCACCTCTATATCTGTACATGCATAATCAGTTATATTGTTTATAATCATCATGTCTATGTATATACATGCATATGTACATGTATGTATGCATGCACATATGTTTGTGTGTGTACAGTGTTTTAGGACTGCCATAAACAAATTACCACACACGTGGTAGTGGTAAAAATCAAGTTTAGCCTAAGGCTACCTCCTTACATATTTTAAGTTTGGCCTAAAGGTTTCTCTGTACATTGTGAACTATAACAAGTGAAGATGTAAACAGACCGTAGCCTATACTTGTGCCAATCACTGAGTTTTGACCAATCAAATGTAGCCAACTGTTCAAACAGTGTCAAATAAGCCCTACAGTAACCAATCTGGCTGTTTCTGTACCTCACTTTCCTTTTTTAATTCATAAATCCTCTTCCACCATGTGGTTGTGCTGGAGTCTCTGAACATACTCTGGCTTGAGAGGCTGTCCCATTCACAAACGGTTCATTGCTCAATAAATGCTTTTAAATTTAATTCAGCGGAAATTTTTCTTTTATCGTACTTAAAAGGACAGTTCTGAAAGTTAGATGCCGGAAATCAAGGTGTCAGCAAGGTTGGTTTCTTCTTAAGTTTTTTTTTTTTATTATTATTATACTTTAAGTTCTAGGGTACATGTGCATAATGTGCAGGTTTGTTACATATGTATACTTGTGCCATGTTGGTGTGCTGCACCCATCAACTCGTCAGCACCCATCAATTGGTCATTTATATCAGGTATAACTCCCAATGCAATCCCCCCCCCATAATAGGCCCCGATGTGTGATGTTCCCCTTCCCGAGTCCAAGTGATCTCATTGTTCAGTTCCCACCTATGAGTCAGAACATGCGGTGTTTGGTTTTCAGTTCTTGTGATAGTTTGCTAAGAATGATGGTTTCCAGCTGCATCCATGTCCCTACAAAGGACGCAAACTCATCCTTTTTTATGGCTGCATAATATTCCATGGTGTATATGTGCCACATTTTCTTAATCCAGTCTGTCACAGATGGACATTTGGGTTGATTCCAAGTCTTTGCTATTGTGAATAGTGCCGCAATAAACATACGTCTGCATGTGTCTTTATAGCAGCATGATTTATAATCCTTTGGGTATATACCCAGTAGTGGGATGGCTGAGTCATATGGTACATCTAGTTCTAGATCCTTGAGGAATTGCCATACTGTTTTCCATAATGGTTGAACTAGTTTACAATCCCACCAACAGTGTAAAAGTGTTCCTATTTCTCCACATCCTCTCCAGCACCTGTTGTTTCCTGACTTTTTAATGATTGCCATTGTAACTGGTGTGAGATGGTATCTCACTGTGGTTTTGATTTGCATTTCTCTGATGGCGAGTGATGATGAGCATTTTTTCATGTGTCTGTTTGCTGTATGAATGTCTTCTTTTGAGAAATGTCTGTTCATATCCTTTGCCCACTTTTTGATGGCATTGTTTGTTTTTTTCTTGTAAATTTGTTTGAGTTATTTGTAGGTTCTGGATATTAGCCCTTTGTCAGATGAGTAGTTTGCAAAAATTTTCTCCCATTCTGTAGGTTGCCTGTTCACTCTGATGGTAGTTTCTTTTGCTGTGCAGAAGCTCTTTATCTTCTTAAGTTTTTAAGGAAGAATCTGTCCCATGCCACTCTCCCAGCTTTTGGTGGCTGCTGACAATCTTTGGTGTTCCTTGGCTTGTCAACACAGTTTTCAATCTCTGCCTCTGTCTTCACACAGCATTCTCCCCTGTGTTTCTGTTTTTCTCCTTAAGATGAGAGACGATATGATACAAGATCATGATATGGTTAAGTAATATCCAGTATACAGCCCACACTGATCTAATATGAAATCCCCATCTTAAATGAAGCCGTTACTACAAAGTCCCTGTTTCCAAATAACATCACATTCACAATTACTGTGCACAGGATTTCAACAAATCTTTCCAGGAAACTCTCTTCAGCCCACACTGTTTGTGTATACATATGCATATATACACATGTATATAACAATTCACTTTAATAATAAATGACAAGTTTTCATCTGTCTGTCGCAAAAGTCTGTGTCATTATCACATACTGTTTTATTTACACTGCTTTAACTATTAACTAAATACTAACTTAGTACTAACTTGGTTATGTCAGTGATTCAGAGCATTATATCTTAAATAAATTTTGAATACAATCAGTTAAAAACAATACACAATATTTTAACAATAAAAATAATAAACAATTTATTTTAACAATAAAATTCATGAATTAGAGAATTCTTCAGTGTTTGAAATTTTCAAGAATGCCAATTAATTGCAAACATTAGTTTTAAGACTAGGTGGATACCTAGCATTCATGTAATGTTAATATTTAACTTTAGAAAATGTCAAATTATAATAAAAGCATATTTTAAACATAAAAATGGCATTATTCATAAATACAGTAGACTGATAGGACTAAACAGAATGGCCTGAAAAAGCTCAGAAGTATCACCCAATTCAAAAATAAAATAACTTACGTATAGGAGGCCAGGCATGGTGGCTCACGACTGTAATCCCAGCACTTTGGGAGGCTGAGTCTGGAGGATTGCTTGAGAGTCCAGCAGTTCAATACTAGCTGGGCAACATAGTGAATCCCCAGCTTTACAAAAAAAAACACAAAAATTAGCTAGGTGTGGTGGCATGCACCTGTAGTCCCAGCTACTTGGGAGGCTGAGGAAAGCAGATTGCTTGAGCCCAGGGAAATTGAGGCTGCAGTGAGCTCTGGTTGCACCACTGCACTTCCGTCTGGCTGATAGAGTGAGACCCTGTCTCAAAATAAATAAATAAATAAATAAATAAATAAATAACATAACCACATTTATAAAGTTAGGTTATAAAACAATAAAACATCCTTTATCTCTCTCCAAATCTCCACAAGCAATATTTTTGTTTATATTCTGAGAAGACCTACTCTGAAACTCTTGTTAATGTCTTTCTAGATATGATTTTTATTATGAAAATTTATAAATATACAACAATGTTGAAATAATTTTACAGTGAACACTAATATATCCATTATCTAGATTCTATGAATAGTATTTACTGCATTCATGTAATCACATGTATATCAATTTGCCTTCTATCCAGCTATCAATTTTGTTAATTTTTGATGCATTTCAAAATGAATGTAAATATTGGTGTATTTCCCTTAGTACATCTTTATGATAACATTAGTCAAAGGTCAGTATTTATTACTGTTTTAATTTGATATAAAGTTTACATAAAATGTCATGCATATTTCATAAGTATATATTTGAGTTTTGAATACATTTACTCTTATAACCATATCTCTACAGGTGTATAACACTATCATCACCCTAGAAAGTTATTTCGTGTTTCTTCTTAAAAGTTATTTTGGTTCACTTCCCAACCCCAACTCCCTGGAGGTCTGTCTTCTATTTTACTTCTTCTATAGATTAGATTTGCTTCTTCTAGAATTAAATTTATATTAAATCTTACAAAAGGTTCTCTTTTGAATAATACTTTCTTCACTCAGAATAATGTTTTTGAGATTCATCCATGTTGTTGCAAGTATCATTAATTCATAGCTTACAATAAACAATTTATATGTATTCCAAGTCATAGATATCCAAACTCTTTCTAAATTTTGGCTTTTCTAAAGAAAATGTCTATGAACTTTCTTATGGAAGTTTCATATATATTATATATACATATTTTTAATTATGTATTTTGATAAATACCTAAGATAAAACCATGGATTTATAGAGAGATGTGGCCCATATTTAATTTAAAATAACTTCCATATCTGCATGGTTGTACCATTGTATTCTACTACTAGTGTGTAAGGTGGCTTCATATCTTTGCTAACTTTTGGCATTATCAGTCTAATTTCAGTCATTCTCTAGGTTATCTGTTCACACTTACACTATATTTAGGATCTGAGGAACTGTCAAGGCACTGTCAAACATACTTTACTACTTTACAATTCAGCCAGCAATGTATGAGAGTTCAAATTTCTTCACATCCTTGCCAACAATTGTTTTTGCCTGTGTGTGTGTGCTTGTTTTTCTTTTTTTAATTAGAGCCATCGTTATGGGTATGAAGTGGTATCTCCTGGTTTTTATATGAATTTATCCGATGACTAATGATGCTAAGCAGCCTTTCATTTCTAATTAATTATTTGAATATCTACTTTGGAGAAATGACTGTCAAAATGTTTTTCAATAATTTAAACCTTAGTTTAAAATTGGATTGTTTGACTTTACATAATTAAGTTGTAAGAGTTCTTTATATATCATGGATAAATTTCCTTATTAAATACATAATTTGCAAATATTTTCTCCCATTCTGCCTGTTGTCTTTACTTTTTTGATACCATCTTCATAAGGTAGTTCTATGTTAAAGTTCATATTAAAGCTCATATATACAATTCATATTAAAATTAAATATGTATTTCTGTTTCTCTGTAGCCTTGCCAACATCTGCTCTTGTTTTGTTTTTAATACTGGCCATTCTGACTTATGTTAGATAATAGCTAATCAGAGTTTTGATTTGCATTCCTGTGATGATGAGTGATGTTGAGCATGTTTTTATATGTTTATTGGTTGCTTGCATGTCTTCTTTTGAGAAGTGTTTGTTCATGTCCTTTGCTCACTTTTGTGCTGTTGTTGCTGCTGTTGATTTAGAACTTATAGACTCTGGATAATAGACCTTTGTTGAAAGTATAGTTTGCAAATATTTTCTTCCATTCTGTAGGTTGTCTGTTTATGCTGTTGTTAGTTTCTTTTGCTTTGCTGAAACTCCTTAATTTAATGAGGTTCCACTTGTCAATTTTTGTTTTTGTTGCACTTTCTTTTGTGGACTAAGTCATAAATTATTTGTCCAAAAGGGTATTTCCTAGGTTTTCTTTTAGGATTTTTCCAGTTTGAGGTCTTAAATTTATGGCTTTGATCCATCTTGAGTTAATGTTTTCATATGGTGATAGGTAGTGGTGCAGTTTCGTTCTTCTATATGTGGTTAACCAACTTTCCCAGCACCATTTATTGAATAGGAAGTCCTTTCTCCATTGCTAATTTTTGTCAACTTTGTGGAAGATAAGTAATGCTATTCCATTGATCTACATTGTCTATTTTTCTATCAGTACCATGCTGTTTTGGTAACTGTCATTTTGTAATATAGTTTGAAGTCAGGCAGTATGCCTCTGGCTTTGTTCTTTTTGCTTAGAATTGTTTTGGCTATTTGGGCTCTTTTTTGGTTCCATATAAATTTCAGCATAGTTTTTTCTAATTATGTAAAAAATGATGTTGGTAATTTGATAGGAATAACATTGAATATATAGGTTGCTTTGGATAGTATGAACATTCTAACTACCTTTATTATTCTAATCCATGAGCTTGAATTTTTTTTTTTTTCATTTGTGACATCTATGCTTTCTTTCAGCACTATTTTGTAGTTCTTCTGATAGCAACCTTTCACCTCTTTTGTCAGATGTGTTCCTAGGTATTTTATCATTTTGTGGTTTTTGCCCACTTTTTAATTAAGTTGTTGTATATGTTAGATATGACTAATTTATCAGACATGTGTTTTGCAAATATTTTATCTCAGTTGTGACTTGTATTTTCATTCCCTTAACACTATCCTTCACAGAGCAGAAGTGTTTACAATTTTAATGAAGTCCAACTTGTCTATTTTTTTATGGATCTTGCTTTGTGTTATATCTAAACACTCATTACCAAACCTAAGGTTACATAGATTTTCTCACATTCTATCTTTAAGAAAGTTGAAAGATTTGCATTTACATTTAGGTTTATAATCTATTTTGAGTTAGTTTTTACAAAAGATGTAAGATTTGTGTTTATATTCATGTTTTTTGCATGTGAACATTTAATTTTTCATCACCAATTGTCAGATTTCCATTTCTCTTCTGGCAAAGATGAGTTGACTGCTCTAGTGTGGGTGTTATTTTGAGCTCATTTTTGATTCCATTGGTCTTTTTGTGTATATTTTTGTTAAGACCACTCTGTTTTTGTTACTCTAGCTGAATAGTAAGTCTTGTAGTCTTACTAGTCAGTCATGTAGTATCAGTTCTCTGACTTTGTTATTTTTCTCCAAAATTGTGTTGGTAATTTAGAGTCCTTTGTTTCTTTGTGTAAACTTTAAAATAGTTTGTTGATATATACAAAGTAAATTGCTGATATTTTTGTTGAGATTGAATTGCATGTATAGATGCAATTGGGGAGAAGGGCATCTTAAACAATATTTAGTCTTCAAATTCATGAACATGAAATATCTCCACTTATTTAGAGCTTTGATTTATTGTATTACAATTGTGTAGATTTCCCCATATACATCCTGTACATATTTTGTTAGATTTCTTCCTCCTTCTCTTCTTCCCTCTCCTCTTTCACCTTCTTGTTCTCCTTCTTCTTTTTGGAGATAACAAAAACTGTGCTGTATGTTTTATTTTAGTTTCCAACTCCTCAAAAGAAATTGGCATTGTATATTACACATGTATCCTATGCCTTTATTATAATTACTTATTATGTCTAAAAATACTTTTTCAGATTTCTTTGAAATTTTTAAATATATGTTAAAGTGAACTATTACCTGAGAAGGAATCTGGACTTCTATATTTGAGTCTTTGTGGACAAACCATAACCTAACTTAATAGGTAGACAAGATTGAAAACCTTACTTAGGAGTATGTGCCTGTAACAATAACTGAGACTTGGTCAGTCCCAGCAGCCTTACTTCAACCAGTCATATATTGCTGAATGTTCAAACCATGTCCAGACAAGGTAAACGCTGAGCTGCAACCAGTTCAGCTGTTTCTGAACCTCACTTTTCATTTTTGTAAATCGCTTCTGTTTTTTTTTTTTTTGTCTATAAACTTGTGACCACAAGGCATCCCTTGAGTCTCTCTCTGAATCTTTTGTGATTTTGGGGTCAACTCAATTCATGAATTGTTCATTGCTCAATTAAACTCCTTTAAATTTAATTCTTCTGAAGTTTTTCCTTCATTAGATGATGTCAGAAGTGAGATCCAAAATAGAGGTTCTAATGAACTCCAGGAACACCAAGTGACAAAACAAAGTACCTGCTGGACTCTCTTGTGTCTGCTGACCTTTCAGGGCAGCTGGGGATTGTGGTAAGTTTTCTCTCGGATTCTGAAACTCCATGAATTTGTGCTATGAGCTCTCTGAGTTTCTTTGAGCAAATTTCTTTTCCACACTGGGTTTGGAAGTTGTGACAGAAACTGGACTGGGTCCAGGATTGGATTAGATCTGATAATTAAGTGGGTTGGATCCAGTTAGAGGTCTCTTACATCTGACTAGGTTAGAAAGAAATTGGCAGTAAATGGTAATATGGCAAGAATTGTAAAATTTGGCTTTTGGAAATTCTCAGGGATTTTTGTGTTCTACCTCTGTTTCATTTTTCTTGTACGCTTAGGTAGGAAAAAAAATCACTGGCAAGGAAAAGGGAAAGGAAACCCAAGAGCAAAGACACTATCTCAGGTAAAAACGGAATATTTAACTTCTGAAGAACTGAGTTCTTTCTGGCTTATACGTGCATAAATCTTAGGCCCCAGAAGCAGCAAAGTCTTACAGAAATGGTAAAATCTTACTAAAGATAACTTGCAGTGGAACATTCTGAATGAACAACAACACACTGAAGTGCATTTAAGAATGAGGGCTCCCAAATTAGTCTCATCTAGGGATGCCTATTGATGTGCAGAAGTTTCTTAAAAAATGTCAGTGTTTTTATTTAAACACTTTACAAAAGGCAAATAAAAAGCTTAAGCAACTAATTGATTTTAAAAATCTGTCCTGTCCTTTTTGTGGATGGCAATGGGTGATGGGATTAGGCATGCATAGAATCATGGGATACAGGAAACATTTTTCTTCCTAAAGGAGGAGCTGGAGAGCTGATGGGACTGCTTAAAAGTCCCTTCATGACTGAAAAGTGGTCACCTGAATTTTTGATTCAGTATCTCTGCAATGGGTGGATCGTTCTCTGGCCTCCCTGAGCTTCTTACCTTCCCCACCCTCAGGCGATGCTATTCCCTCTCCTCTCCTCTCCTCTCCTCTCCTCTCCTCTCCTCTCCTCTCCTCTCCTCTCCTCTCCTCTCCTCTCCTCTCCTCTCCTCTCCTCTCCTCTCCTCTCCTCTCCTCCCCTCCCTTCCCCTCCCCTCCCCTCCCCTCCTCTCCTCTCTCTCTGTACAAACTGGTGTGGTAATGATAAAAATCACTATCTCTTGCAAAGGTTTAATTAATGAGAAAAGGACTCGTGAGGATAGTCTTAAGCTGTACCAAATTTAGTGTATTTTGTGCTATGAATCTGTCTTTCTGTGTCATTCTGTCATGAAGAGGGGTACCTTAGGATAGAACATGGTCTTTGGACCCCATATGGTTACTGTTCAAGACAGTCCAGCAAGCTGGGCAGTTACAAACTTTTGCTGCTGATCTCCAACACAAAAAACTGGATGAGGTCTTTAGTAGTTAAAAGCCATTGCAAGTTCAAAATTGACCACTCAAGACTCCTTCTGGGAAAAGCAATGGAAACGGCCCTAATGTTGTAATTCGGCAGCTAAGGCTTTGTTATTTTATAATGGCAGACTGATTCAATCTAGCTTGGGGAATGATTACTTTCTGGTTAATATCTTTGTGACATTTACCATTTGTTTCTTCTCTTCCCCTCCAAGAACAACTTCTGGTTTCTTTCTTAAATTTTGCTTACCTTGAGCTACCTTGAAAGACTTTAGATTTTGTAAAATCTGCTTACAACCTCTTTGAAAATATCTCATATACTCATAGTTACTTAATAACCTTAGTTGAAGCTTGGTGGTTTCACTTACTAGGTTAACTTTGATGAAGTTTAAAGTCCCCAAATATTGGCTCTTTGGCCTGGCAAAAGTAGCATAATAAAAGATTTAAAAGGACATTTTTTACAGAGCATTATGGGTAAAAGTGAGCTTAATTAAAAGTGGATATCCAAGGTATACGTATATTTAAAAGGCCTTTACTTTTTTTTTTCTCTCTTTTTGGACCTTGTTTTTCTGGGAAAAACGTTGTGTTTTTTTTGTTTTGTTTTGTTTTATTGTTTTTGTTGTTGTTGTTTTCTTCTTGTTGACTGATTTTTCTCCATTTTGTCTTGCCACTCTTAATGCACACATGAGTGGCCCTAAGATAACTTTTGATGGCCTGGGAGTCTTTGGGAAAAACAGAGGAGGCACCAGAGACCAAGATTTGAGAAAAAAACTCTGTTTTGCTCAGGAAACTCCAGGAATTAAAAGTGAATAAGTTTCTCTTAAAACCTAAGACTCTGTTCTGTTTTGTGTTGTGTTATCTGATGGTTTTTAGTTTGAGGGGTATCAGAAATTTCTTCACATTATGAGAGAGCTTTGGTGTGTAATAACTAGGTAGGCAATAGACTTCTAGGGCTGACTAATGGCAGTTATAAGGGAATACTTATACTCTTTGCACCTTTGGATCAGGGAAGCATGTTCTTGGCCACCTAGAAAGTATGGAAATGTCCCCATCTCCCACTGAGAGATAAAACTTCCATGAGGGATGGGCTAATTGCAAAATAGGCTAATTGGGTTAAGGTTGCCACGAAATAAAGTGCATGGTAAAGGCATTGCACTGTCTTGTCCTGCAGCATTTTTCTCTTTCAGGGGCTTCAGGATGTGATATAAAAATGAGATCCTAAATTTTGGAGATCTGTTTTTGTCTTCCAGCTGTGTCTGCTTATTAGGCCCTAGAAATTGCATGCTTTCCTGGTCCTGTTACTTGAAGAACTCCACCCTAAAGCCAGTAATCCAATGAAGCAACTTTAAAACTGGCAAATTAAAGATATTATAACTACTGGTTATTCTTCTGTTTGTCTGTGTAGTTATATGTTATTGTGTGTGTGAAGTTTATGTAGAAGATAACTGACTTTAAGAAAAATAAGTGCTTAAATCAAATATTTTTAAAGAAAAATGAAACCTAATGCCTTTTAGATAATGTGAGTTTACAAATCTTTGGGAAGTAAAAACAGCTTTAAAGATTATTAATAAAATGAAGACATTTGGTCTAAATTAGGCAGGTCAGATATTAGGTTTTCTCAATGTTTTAAGGTCGTAAACTGCTTATTTGCTTTTGAAAATTGTTCAACTTGTCTGCTTTACAGCTAAGTAAGGCCTGGGGTCTTGTGGAGTTAGCCATACCCCTAGCTATGCTAGAAAGAGTAAAACCTTATCTGTGCTTCTGTCTGGTGTCCTAAGCTCCACTCCTAGTACATAATTAAAATAACTTACCAGGTTTTTCACCAAAATTTAAAATTTCTAAGAGTTACCATTATAACATGGAATTGAGACAACTGTATGAGTGATTGAAGTTTGGCTGCTGGGAATTGACAAAAGTCAGGTATTGTTACAGGTACATGCTCCTAAGTTAGGTTTTCAATCTTGTCTGCCTGTTAAGTAAGGTTACAGTTCATCCACAAGGACTCAAATATAGAAGTATAGAGACCTTCTCAGGCCATATTTAGTTTACTTTAAAAATTCCCCTCTTTTTCGTAGCCTCTCAATTTAGAAAGGTTGACCAAAACTTTAAGCGTTGATGCCACTCTCTGTCACCATCATAAAGACTTATTTGGTCTCAGGGTAGAGTTTACAAGTCTCCTTTAGTTTCAGCATGGAGCTTCACAAGTCGTCTTTGGCATCAACATGGAATTCACAAGTCACAGCTCTGTACCAGCTGAATGATTATGTTCTTGCTGACCCATTTCTTGATGATTTGTTGTTCTTGAGACCATTCCACTCTCAATGGATGACTGCATCTGAAACATTTAAGACTTGAGAGAATATACCACATGAGGGGGACTGTTGTTATGATTATCAATAAGATAACATCAAAATGCCATTGCATACTCCTTAATAAGAGTTCCTATAAAACAAACAAAACAAAATTAAATGAGTTAAGATTAAGACAATATAGGCAGTTTAACAGTATTAGTATCTAAATCATCATAGTCCTCGTTTGGAGTGTGATAGAAATCAAGGACCATAGTACACTGTAAAGTAGCCTTATTTTAAGAAGTACTCCTTTTTATTGTTACCCTGGTAACACAAATCATAATAACTTGGAAACTTACTAGAAGTAATGTAACGATTAGAAACCCTTGGAAAACCCAAGCTTGCCATTCATCATTTAGGATGCCTGCAAACCAACTGTTGGTTGCTTCTGTAAACACATCATAAGTTCCTTTCTCTAGAGAGATTTATTTAATGTATTTGGTGGCAGTGTCTAAGGAAACATCAATATCAGCCACCATTTTTTTTTTTTTTTAATATGGAGTTTCGATCTTGCCACCCAGGCTGGAGTGCAATGATGCGATCTTGGCTCACAGCAACCTCTGCCTCCCAGTTTCTAGCGATTCTCCTGCCTCAGTCTCTTGAGTAGCTGGGATTACAGGTGCGTGTCACCTATCAAAATTTTAGCTGTCTTTTCCTAAAGAAATTGACAAGTCAATTTTAAAATTAATATGCATGAGTCCCAAAATAGCCAAAGCAATTTATAAAAGAAAGAAAAAAGTTAGAGGACTTATCTTTTCTGAATGCAAAACTACTAAAAAGCTACAAGACATTGTGACACTTCCATAATGATAGATACAGCTCAATAAAATAGAATAGAGAGATAATAAATAAACCCCTGTGTTTATGAGCAAATGAATTTTCACATGGATACCAAGACCATTTGATGGGGAAAATAAATGGAATAATTGTATATCCACATGGAAAAGAATGAAACTGTTGCCCTTCTTCAAACCACACAAGTAATTTAAGCCAAAATGATGAAATATGTAACTGTTAGAAGTAAAATTATAAAATTATTAGAAGGAAATATAGGAGTAAATCTTTATAAATTTGATTTTTTAGAGCCTTTATAGCTATACCACACACAAAACAATCACAAACAACACAAAAATAGAATAAATTAAACTTTGTCAAAATTAAACTTTTGTGCTTCAAAATATACCATCAAGACTGAAAAGACAACTCATATAATCAAATAATATTTGCAAACTATACATCTGACAATGGACTTTAATCTGTAAAATATAACCCTTTCATTTCTATAACACTAAGAAAAACTAATTAAAACATAGTCAGTGAATAATAATATACATTTATTTAAACAATATCTACAAATAGTCCATAAGCCCATGAAAAGATGTATTTGTCCCCCAGTTGCCGGATATTTTATTTCATCTTTTAAATTGTTTTCTCTCTCCCTGTTTCCATTTTGAAAGTTTGTATTGACATATATTCTGCCTCACTGTTTTTTTTTTTTTTTTCCTCTGCTGTGTCCAGGCTACTGATAGAGCCATCAAAACCATTCTTCATTTCTGTTAAAATGTTTTGATTTTTAGCACTTCCTTTTTACTCTTTGTTAGAGTTTCACACTGTTTACATTACTCGTCTGTTCTTGCATGCTGTTCACTTTTTCCAGTAGAACATTTAGCATATTATGTATATTCTACATTTCTGGTATGATAATTCTAAAATCTTTGTATTTGAGCCTGAATTTGATGTTTTCTTTGTCTCTTTAGACTGTGATTTTTCCTTTTAGCATACCTTCCAATTTTTTGTTCAAAGCGGGATATGATTTATCAAGTAAACAGAACTGAGGTAGACAGTCCTTTTGTGTGATATTTTATACTTATCTGGTTAGTAGTTAGGCTGTTTGCAGTAGCTATGGTATTTTAGGCTATCATTTTCTCTATTGTGTTTGTATTTGTCTTTGAGTTTTCCTGGAGATTCTTTAAGTAGGACCTGAGGTTTGCAGTTATTTTAGCTGTAATGCTCTTTTATTATAAAGGGGCAATATTGATGTGATGGTAAGGTGAGTGTGAGGCGGAGGAGGGTTTTGTGTAGTTCTATAATTAGTCTCTTAATGATAAAGATTAGTCATTAAGCTTTCAATGAGCTTGAGTTGGCTGTTTACCTTTTTTCCCCTCAAAGGCTGGAGAGCCCTGACATTTGGGTATTTTCCTTTACCCGTGTCAGTTAGGTTTGGGTAAAACTCCAGTGGGTTAGGCCTTGGTAGTTTTCCTTGAGGGTAGGCTTTGTTAAGGAAAAGAGAGAACTCTGGGCCTGAGTAACTCTAAGAATGGTTACTCCGCCCCTTCTCTCTGGTAGAAGCACCAGGGTATTCCTTCTGTCACCCATCTTCACAATAAGTCAGATAGAGCTTATGCAGAGAAAACCCAAAATTACAGGGACTTGCCTAAGACCGGGCTCCATCGGAATTGCTAACTCTCAAGCTAGTCTATGCTGAGCATCCAGAAATTTGTCAATTACTCTTTAAGATGTTCCTATCAGTATTGGCTGCAGCTCCAGGCTTTTGCTTCTGGGCTTTTAACTTCTGGGCTTCAGCTCCAAGTAAACCATGATTCTCTGCATCTATCCACCTATATATCCCACCAATTATTCTGGCAGGAGTGTGCCCTGTGATCTAAATTCTCTGATGCATTTAGGATGAGTTCGTAATTTTTATTTTTAAAATATTTTTTCCTGTTGTGAGGAAGACAGGAGTGATGACTTCCAAGGTCTTTACATAACAGACTGGATAAAGCAAATTATATTTCAAAAATTGGCAATTGCTATTAATAAGAATGAATAGATTTTCAAAACTAATATTCTTGCTAAATTGGGCTTATAGATCCATAGGTTTTCTCTTTTAAAGCAGTTAATTAGAATTATGTCATTATTTTATCAATAACCCCACATTGACATTAATTCATTTTGATTAAACTTTTCAAATAAAATGATCTCCTCACCCCCACTTCAAAAAAGCACAAAATGAGATTTGGTATTTGAGACCTAAAAGAAATAAGCCTAATACTTTGCCACATATTCTTACAAAAGTTATTGGGTTCTGGTTGCTCATTTTTTAAGAGCAATAAATCATTCTTTAGGGTTTTATGAGGCTAGCAAGATTTCACTATAGTAGAAAAGGTATCCATTTTTCCCCTAGTTAAATCTTTCTTCTAGAACCCTATTATAAAATTTAAATTTAAAGGGTTGGTAAATATTTAGCAGAATTTGACACATATGATGAAGACCATAAAAATTGGTTCCCAGGAATGAAAAGGGGACATGGAAATGGTGTGGGGGCAGAAGAAGAAACTTTCCTGAGGAAGCAGGATAAAGATTGTCTTCACCTCACCATGTATGCACAAAAAACTTAAAGGAAGAGTGACTAAACTGGTTATCTTTTGGGGGTAGTTACTGATATCTGAGTACATTGATCATAATGCTTATCAGAGGTTGACTCTAGAGATGGAGGTTCAAGTGTTTCAGGAAAAGAAAGTATTCATATACAGTATATAAAAATATCATGTGAGGTTTAGACTTGGGTAAAAGATGTTGATTAAATAAATAATATATACAATAATACATATGTGTATATATAAATGTAAGCATAGATAAATATATGTAGTTTAAAAATAATTTTGTATTTCAACTAATTTGTATTCATTTTTTGTCACATGAGTTTCAAAATTAAAATAGAGAAATGATAAAATACAAGGTAAAAATGAACTTCAATCATCAAGGCTGTATTCGTAGGTCTCTGAAAGTATTTTAGTGATACAGTTTCTAACAGGTTCTGCTGTTAAAGAGTGACTGTTCTGCCTGTCGTTGTTCGGCTTGAGTATAATTTTGCTTTGTTTCAGAGTCCCTTTTACATCACAGTCTGACAGAAAATTTCTAATTTTTCCACATATAAATATATTGGAAAATATGTTACCTTCCTCTTCATATGTCAGTACCTTACAGTATTCAATAGAATATTTTATAAACCCACATTAAAATACTTGTATCTGAATTATATTACCACTATTTGAAGCTGTATGAAGAAACTGGGTAGTTTTTTTTTGAAATAGAGGACTACCTAGATGTTCAAGAAGCCTCTTGAAGTCACACCTTACCAATTAGTAGAGGGAAAGCAAACTGCGTCAGTTTGGTCAACTAATCTCAGAGAATCCAAACTCAGAAATGGGAAAATACATTAGATGACAACAACTGGATGTGATTATTTTAATTTTTTATTTTCCAACTATGGAAGTTAAATCAAAATCTCAGTATCTGGAAATCTTATATAAATAAAACTGTAATGTTCATTAAAAAAATTGTGGCAGAATTTTCACATACGTTCAGAACCCCAGATTCATGAGAGGAGAAGTTACCATCTGTGGGTTGTGCAGCTTCCAACGCAGTTTGTTTTTGGTAAAACTGAGCAACATGCTACCAATTCAGCAAATTCAGCAAAGGATCCTAGATTATTACTTCAAAGCTCTATTCTACTTAGCATAATCCCTCAAAAAAAAGAAAATTAAGTTTATTTTCTCACACCAATTTTAAATATAAAACAGAAATGATAGGATTAAAGTTTAATACTGATGGGGGTTTGCCTCTTTTTTAAAAAAAATTGGAACATTCTAACTGCATCAGAGACACAGGATGGCTACATTACTCTCCCTTATTTTCACAATGATTCATTCATTTATCAAGTATATGCTGAGTATTGTGTGCCAAGCACTCTTTAGGCGAAGTTATCTGAAATATACATAATATATATTATTCACAGTCTAATGTGTGGGGCAGAAACAAATAATAGTTAAATAAATACATATATGATATCAGGTAGCTTTAAGTAACAAGAAGACAAATACATCTGTGTATTGAATGGAAAAGAAATAAAAGTTACTATACTAATTTTAGTGGTCTTGGTATGTTTCTTTAAACAGTTCATATTGCACAGAAATTGAATAAAGTTATAGAGAGTCTCATAGAAAATATCTTCTTGAAGAAGGTTCCAGTTAGAATAAACAGGCACTGTGAATGTGTTCAAATATTTGCTTGGCATATTGGAGAAACATAAAGAAGGTCCGTGTAGTTGGACACTGTTCTGAATATTTTATTTAAAAGTTTCCAGGTCCTTTGAAATAAGGTATGATATGGCTTTCACTGGTGGTTCCCAAACTTGAATGCAAATTGTATTCAACTGGAGATCTTTAACATACTATTGTCTGGATTCTACCCCTAAACATTGTCAATTACTATAGTGTGCTACCTCAGCACCTGCTTCCCAGGTGATTCTAATGAGCAGCAAAGTCTGTGAATTTAACTGTGCTCTAAATTACATTTGAATCCCTGGACAGCATAAATAACAAATTATTTAACAAAACAGAACGTCGTCTTCACAATCTGGTCTGTTTCTTTCCAATCTTATTTTCCACTAGATCTTTTGCTGTATTTTTCAGCAGGTTTCCCAAGTCCTTTTTTTTTTTTTTTTTTTTTTTCCTTTTAATTCAGTGCTTCTACTCATGCTGGGCCATATGCCTTGATTTCTTTTCTGTTTGTGTATTCTCTCTATCTTTGAATAGCTCCCAATTTAAGGCTACATTCCAACTTGTTTTAGAAGTCTTCTACCTCTACTAAGCTAACATGCAAATTATCCAAGTTTTGAATATACAATTCCTGTTCATGTTGCCGCAGCATAATTATTAATAATCACTCTCATTTTACCCATAAAAGAGTCCCAGTTTACACCAAAATTTATATAATGGCCCTCTGGTCTGTGCTCCCACAGTTCACATGATGTTTATCATTTGTTGTACTATATTATACTTTTTAAATAAGTTGGGTACATTACTCCGTTGTGAACTCTGTAAGAGGCAGACCACACAATATTCTCTTTTATAACCCCCACAACAGCCACACTGCCCATAACACAGTAAATATCCACATAGAAGTTTGAATGGCTTTAATGGAAGTACAGAAGTTAATGCATGTGACAAATGATGCAATATTTGCATGAACTAGCACAAGTGTTGGTATTTTTCATTTTAAAAATATTTTATTTTATTTTTTACTCTTAAGGCCAGTTTTTCATCAGCTGTATAGCATATTATGAATTAAATTTACATATATTCAGTCAAGGTCACTTCTGTAATACAGCGACAATGATTTTACCAATATAGTCTGAAACAAATTGAGGTCAGTGTACATTTTCTCATAACTCTTGCTCTCAGCTTTCTTCCATGAACTGCAGAAGGTTTCAATTTACTGAAGCGCCGAGGTAGGTAAGATCCAATCAAAGTAAAAGCAAAATCAATAAATGCTAACCTTGAAGGGCTAAATAGTAGTGACATCAGTCACAAAGAAAAGTTGTTTGCAGGTTTGAAATACTATTGTGGTATAAAGGTAAGAGAATAAAACTCCAATTATGGACACTTGTAAGTTTTGTTTATCCAAATATATTTAACCTGCAGACAAAGATAACAATGTCATTACATTGCACAGGTAAAATAGTGCTAAACAATGAGAGATAATTTGATCTCATAACTGAAAATATTTTGTCATCACAACATATTTCTATAATATATTCAAAAAGAATCACCAAAGTGTTTTTAAATGTTTGTGATAACATTTATATAAATGATTATTTCTCATAATATTAATGCTTTTAGGGACTATGTGTGAAGATTTAATGAATTTTACATTTGCAACAAAATGTAAAAAACAAAGAGTGAAACTATGGCTCAAAAATGTATAAAAAGGTCATTAAACGCATATGTCCCAGTTCTGCCCCTTAAAGCTGCATGAACTTGATAAAGTTATCTTCACTAATTCTGTTCTTATATTTGTAACATAATAATGCCACTTGTCTAGAGTGTAGTAGGTGTTCATTAAATAAATATTTAATAAATGATGGTGTGCAACAGTAAGTAATCAAGGAATTGAAGCTGTATAGTTATGATGGCTTGTTTGGAGAGAAATCTTTGATTTTCCATCAGTGATTTTGTAGTAAAGGAGTCAAATTTTTTGACTGCCAATTATAACTTGTGACACAGTTTATTTTAATATTTTAACTGAATTTTAACATTGTCATTCATTGTCCCTTCAATGATTTATGAATCATTTGATTGAATCATTAAGCAATTGAATCACTTAATTTGACCATTTTAGACCCACAAAACTATTAGTTTCATATTTGACCTAAGTTTTAATCCTCATACACTTCAAATTTTTACAAAGATTATCATTTTGTATTTTTTCAATCTCTGTAAAGAAAATCAAGGTAAGGATGGTGCATGAACCCTTTGGTCAATATGATTACATGGAAAGCTAGAATCCTGAGCTCATGAAAATATCTTTAAATGTTCTTTGTACTGTTTCTACCATACGGTTTGTTGTTCTATATTCAGTATAGGAATCATTATTCTCTCATTTACGTTGAGTTTATTTTTTCAGTACTTCTACCTTGTCATTAAGTTACCCAATCTTTAAAGTAATTCCATAGTACAGCATAGATGTAACCCTAGGAGGAAGGTTGAGTTCAGCAAATTATAGTCAAGCATACTGGTATTGGGCCGTCTATGTCTTTCCCAGAGAAGATTATGATTCATCCAGGAAAGAGATGGATGTAAACACTAGGAACTGAAACTAGGAAGATAAGTATCACATATCTCTGTGTAGGGGTAGACGGGTATAAGGACATCCTAGATGACAAAAGACTCTGCCACATGAATCAGGTTGGGGTCCATGAGGATGTTGTACTCTCTCACGTTTACACTTTTGTTATCGCCTAAGGCCTAATAAAATTTTGATTTAATGTCTTGCCTGACCTCATCTCTTCCAGGTGGAATGGATAATGGGGTCAAGCAGTTAAGTGTATTAAAGGTAAAGCATGACTCCTTGAAAACCATGTATTACCATAATAACTGATTGGAAATCCCCAGGGTAAGACAAACAGGAAACCAGAATGTGACCTAATGAGGTTTAGCGGCACTTTTTCACCAGAATATTGTCTCTTCTGTAATAATTAAAATTATTTAACCTTGGTTTCATGAAAGTTTTTGCAAAAATTGAGCTTTATTTTCAAATTCTGAAGAAATAATTTGTGAGAAAAATTTATTTTTTCTATCACATAAGAGGCAATACAATTATTTTTATTACTGCCTCTACAATGATATTCCATTAAATTCACCTGATGAATTTAAAAATAATACAGTTGTATAGCCAATACATTATGGCTTTTGCAGTTGATTTATAGGTAAGATTAATACAAATCTTACTGCAAAGCACATAGTGAAAACCCGATAATTGATGCCAGAGAGTGCCCCTGTTTTGGGGAGGGTGACATATGGTAGATCTTTGTAGCTGCAGCTAGCACTATAGGGATGATGTTTTGTTGTTTGTTTGCTTGCTTTTGGGTTGGTTTGTTGGTTGGTTTTGCTCATCTGAAACCAAGAATTTAAGACTAGAAGGGCAAACTGATGCAGGAATAGAGGAATACATCAAAGCCCAATATATCAGTTTGGAAGTCCAGGATTTTTTTAAATGATAAAGTTAGAAGCAAATATAAACACAAAACCATGCAGTGACAATCCAAGGAAGAAACAAGAGCAGGAGAAAGTCACAGAGCAGGAATTTTATTTGTCTTAAATTGGCTCTAGTCCCTCCCAGCGGACCTCTGCACTTCTTTGAACTGAAAAAAAAAAAAAAAAAAAACATGTAAGTTATTTTTCTTTAAAAAAGGTAACTGACTGAATTAAAGAATAAACATGTTAAAAGTAAATGAGAAAGATTTCTGCAGCTCATTTTAGGCTGTAAATTATTTATTAGCATATGATTATTTTCAATTGCATAATTAACCTTGAAATTTTTGAGCATGTTTATTTTTTTCTTTTTAAAACTAGTGCCCAGGATAACAACCACATCCTTTGCTTGACATCACATTTTTGTTAATGAACCCTACTCATGCTCATACTGTTTTTCTTCTGGAAATCTATGCTTACAAGACAGGTGTATTAGTGTTCTCTGGAGGGAAATAAGTAAAAGGATATATATATATATCTCCCCTAAATATATATATATATATATATTCTCCCCTAAATATATATATATATATTCTCCCCTAAATATATATATATGTGTGTGTGTGTGTGTGTGTGTGTGTATATATATTTTACCCTAAATATAGAGGAGTTTATTTCATGTATGTGTATGTATATATGTGTGTGTGTATATATAGTGTGCGTGTGTATTTGTGTGTGTGTGTGTATATATATATTCTGCCTGCTTTATATTCTCTGGCAGCTGATTAGATTATACCCACCAGATTGAGGGTGAGTCTGCCTTCCCCAGCCCACTGACTCAAATGTTAATCTCTTTTGGCAACACCTTCACAGACACACCCAGAATCCATACTTTGTATCCTTCAATCAAGTTGACACTCAGTATTAACCATCACATCAGATGAGGTTTTACAGAAGCTTTTCTTAATGGAATGCTAAACCGGCACAAAGCAGGCTGCTTTGCTTTTATGGAATTTAAAATTTACTATTCATTGTAGCCTTTAGAATTCCTTTGTGGTAGTGATCTCTGTGGAAATCATACCTCATTGTGCAAATCCACAAGGTCATAGGAGAATATAATTCTCAAGCTCTTTTCAAACGCAATTAACTTCTTTTCTGGTTCCAACTCCTTGAGTTATAGCAATATATCTACCCATGAAAGCCAAAAATGTATTCCCATTTGTTTGAGTGACCCAAGCACATTACAGCTGTATAGATCACTGGTTATTATGGGGTGTGTGTCATGTAAAGAAGACCTTCAGCTTTACTGTAATAAATCAGTTCACTTGGTTTTCAAGTGTCCTGTCAATTTTGGTTAAATATTGATAACTTTGCACAGCAGAATGCAGAATGTTCATTTTGTGGGTAGATAGCAGGCGACTAACAGGTAGAGTGAAGCTTTTTATATTCTGTGGAAGTGCAGAAGTCATATAGCATATTGACATAACAAAATCCCATTATACAGAACCTCATACAAAGAGTACAAATAATGACAATATCCTACATGTAAAGTCATGAGGTTAAATAAGACATTCTGATCTTTAATAAAAACATGAATAAAATTGTTCTAAAATAAATTGATTAACATACTTCTGACAGCTAAAGCACATTCAACATACTTCAGGAAACATGATTTACTTTTCTCAGGGAAATTCTGGAAAATCAGAAAGACTACATGTATTATTAACTATTACTATCCACCAGAACCCTCAGAGTTTTTAAAACTTTTCAATTTAAAAATGTCAGTGATATAAAGTATATTCATAAAGTATTTGTATATCTTCAACTGCAACTATTATATACTTTAGTATTGTATACCTTAACTCTAAAAAATACATAATTTTCTTTAAGATTTAACAACTTAGATCTTTAAGTAGACAGTTGATTAGCATAATTAAAAGTTAAATCAGTCTATTTTTGAAATAAAATTACTTTTTCTATAACAAAAATATTGCTTGAAACATAGTGAAGATGTTTAATGTAAAAGTAATTTTGTTGTCATTTCATTTTTGTTTCAAAAATATGGATCAAACGTATTTTTATAACATATCCTGTGCTAGGTACACAACTACTAGCTCACAATAGCAATGAACAGGTCAGACCTTAGCTTCATACAAATATGTCAAGTTACAGGACAACACATTAAACACATAATTATTGGCTGGGCGTGGTGGCTCATGCCTGTAATCCCAGCACTTTGGGAGTCCAAGGAGGGTGGATCACGAGGTCAGGAGTTCGAGACCAGCCTGGCCAACATAGTGAAACCCCATCTCTACTAAAAATACAAAAAATAAAATTAGCCAGGCATGGTGCTGGCCACCTGTAATCCCAGCTACTCAGGAGGCTGAGGCAGGAGAATCGTTTGAACCAGGGGGGCGGAGGTTGCGGTGAGCGGAGATCACGCCATTGTCATTGCACTCCAGCCTGGGTAAAGGGCAAGACTCCATCTCAAAACAAAAAAATCCCATAATTATGTAATGGAGATTTTAATAAGCAATGCATTGGTTCTCTTTTACATACAACATTATATCCTCTAGTCCCTATCCATTGCAGCCACTGAGCAGTATCTAGTCCCTCACAGGCTCTAAACAGCAGCTGTGTCTGCACAACCTGATTATCTTGCAGGCACAACTTTCTTCTTATCAATTCAGCTATGCACACATGCTTGTACCTCATATATACAGAGCTCAAAAGTGAAGGGAACTTAAGGCACAATGAGCAACAGTGGGTGACTCTTGCCCAATGGGAAACAGGAGCTGATGTGTAAATATTTTTATTTTCTCCATTCCCCCACCTGCTCCATGCCAGCTCTCTGGGATAACATTTGCAAATAGACTATTCATACATAAATTTTTATCATAGCCACTGTTCAGGAGAAAAACCCAGGCTAAGATAGTGAGTACAATAAATACATTTAAATAGTAGACACTTGGGATGGGACTGTGGAGCTGTATTATTTAACAGTCCCAAAGCAATAATCCTTTGCAGAAGCAATAACTTCTGGCATGAAGCAATATGGCATAATTATACACACTGTCACTTGTGCTTCACTGAAAGGGTGCAGGTGAAAGCTGAAGTGTTGGCTTTTGCAAAGGTTGTGGTACTTCATCAATATGAGGGAAAGACTAATTATAAATATAGGGAGAAGTGGTATGGCTTTTTAAAACTAATTTGAAAGCATTTACAATATAACCACATGATGCCCTGATATTATGAAATGCATCATCTTTCAGTAGTCGGCCTGATGTAATAGTGAAATTACATGTTGAAGACTCAGCTAAAAGCCAGATGTAGAACAATTCTTTGCAGAGCTGTTTTTCAGGATGGAAAATAGTTACTGAATCAATGGCCAATGTTTCAAAGTATGACTGCAGCATGGTGCTGAAGAAGCAAAAACATGAGAGGAGGGTATATAATAAGGGAGATATACACATATATAAAATTTATACACATAGAAAAATAGACAAAGATCTATGAATATACATATCTACATATATATCTGTATATAATTCAGAAAAAAATAATGCTTATGCTTTAGAGATATATGCTCAGAGATTGGAGGAAATTAGACAAAAAAAAAAAAAAAAAAAAAGAAAAAAAAAAAAACCTGGAGAATAAGGAGGTTATAAAACCAGTGATCCGAGCAAGATGGCCGAATAGGAACAGCTCCAGTCTCCAACTCCCAGCGCGAGGGACACAGAAGACCGGTGATTTCTGCATTTTCAACTGAGGTACTGGGGTCATCTCACAAGGCAGTGCCGGACAATCCGGTGCTGGTCAGCTGCTGCAGCCTGACCAGCGAGAGCTGAAGCAGGGTGAGGCATCGCCTCACCTGGAAGCACAAGGGGGAAGGGAATCCGTTTTCCTAGCCAGGGGAACTGAGACACACAACACCTGGAAAATCGGGTAACTCCCACCCCAATACTGCGCTTTAAGCAGACAGGCACACCAGGAGAATATATCCCACACCTGTCCGGGAGGGTCCCATGCCCACGGAGCCTCCCTCACTGCTAACACAGCAGTCTGCCGCGATCTATCCTCAAGGCAGCAGCGAGGCTGGGGGAGGGGCGCCTGCCATTGCTGAGGCTTAAGTAGGTAAACAAAGCCACTGGGAAGCTCGAACTGGGTGGAGCTCACAGCAGCTCAAGGAAGCCTGCCTGTCTCTGTAGTCTCCACCTCTGGGGACAGTGCACAGCTGAAGACCAACAGGGGAAGCAGCGGGGGCCGGTGCAGACGCGAACGACTCTGTCTGACAGCTTTGGGGAGAGCCGTGGATCTCCCAACGCAGAGGTTGATATCTGAGAACGGACAGACTGCCTGCTCAGGTGGGTCCCTGATCCCTGAGTAGCCTAGCTGGGAGACATCCCCCACTAGGGGCAGTCTGACACCCCACACCTCACAGGGTGGAGTACACCCCTGAGAGGAAACTTCCAAAGGAAGAATCAGACAGGTACACTCGCTGTTCAGCAATATTCTATCTTTGGCAACCTCTGCTGCTGATACCCAGGCAAGCAGGGTCCCCTGGAGTGGACCTCAAGCAATCTCCAACAGACCAACAGAGAGTCCTTCTGACTGTCAGAAGGAAAACTATGAAACAGGAAGGACACCTATATCAAAACCCCATCAGTACGTCACCATCATCAAAGACCAGAGACGGATAAAACCACAAAGATGGGGAAGAAGCAGGGCAGAAAAGCTGGAAATTCAAAACATAAGAGCGCATCTCCCCCTGCAAAGGAGCGCAGCCCATCGCCAGCAACGGATCAAAGCTGGTCAGAGAATGACTTTGACGAGATGAGAGAAGAAGGCTTCAGTCCATCAAACTTCTCAGAGCTAAAGGAGGAATTATGTACCCAGCGCAAAGAAACTAAAAATCTTGAAAAAAGAGTGGAAGAACTGACAGCTAGATGAATTAATGCAGAGAAGATCATAAACGAAATGACAGAGATGAAAAGCATGACATGAGAAATACGTGACAAATGCACAAGCTTCAGTAACCGACTTGATCAACGGGAAGAAAGAGTATCAGTGATTGAGGATCAAATGAATGAAATGAAGTGAGAAGAGAAATCAAAAGAAAAAAGAAGAAAAAGAAATGAACAAAGCCTGCAAGAAGTATGGGATAGTGTAAAAAGACCAAATCTACGTCTGATTGGGGTGCCTGAAAGTGAGGGGGAAAATGGAACCAAGTTGGAAAACGCTCTTCAGGATATCATCCAGGAGAACTTCCCCAACCTAGTAGGGCAGGCCAACATTCAAATTCAGGAAATACAGAGAACGCCACAAAGATACTCCTCCAGAAGAGCAACTCCAAGACACATAATTGCCAGATTCACCAAAGTTGAAATGAAGGAAAACATCTTAAGGGCAGCCAGAGAGAAAGGGAAGCCCATCAGACTAACAGCAGATCTCTCGGCAGAAACTCTACAAGCCAGAAGAGAGTGGGGGCCAATATTCAACGTTCTTAAAGAAAAGAATTTTAAACCCAGAATTTCATATCCAGCCAAACTAAGTTTCATAAGTGAAGGAGAAATAAAATCCTTTACAGATAAGCAAATGCTTAGAGATTTTGTCACCACCAGGCCTGCCTTAAAAGAGACCCTGAAGGAAGCCCTAAACATGGAAAGGAACAACCGGTACCAGCCATTGCAAAAACATGCCAAAATGTAAAGACCATCGAGGCTAGGAAGAAACTGCATCAACTAACGAGCAAAATAACCAGTTAATATCATAATGACAGGATCAAGTTCACACATAACAATATTAACCTTAAATGTTAATGGACTAAATGCTCCAATTAAAAGACACAGACTGGCAAACTGGATAAAGAGTCAAGACCCATCAGTCTGCTGTATTCAGGAGACCCATCTCACATGCAGAGACATACATAGGCTCAAAATAAAGGGATGGAGGAAGATCGACCAAGCAAATGGAGAACAAAAAAAAGCAGGGGTTGCAATCCCAGTCTCTGATAAAACAGACTTTAAACCATCAAAGATCAAAAGAGACAAAGAAGGCCATTACATAATGGTAAAGGGATCAATTCAACAGGAAGAGCTAACTCTCCTAAATATATATGCACCCAATACAGGAGCACCCAGATTCATAAAGCAAGTCCTTAGAGACTTACAAAGAGACTTAGACTTCCATACAATAATAATGGGAGACTTCAACACTCCACTGTCAACATTAGACCGATTAACGAGACAGAAAGTTAACAAGGATATCCAGGAATTGAACTCATCTCTGCACCAAGTGGACCTAATAGACATCTATAGAACTCTCCACCCCAAATCAACAGAATATACATTCTTCTCAGCACCACATCACACTTATTCCAAAATTGACCACATAATTGGAAGTAAAGCACTCCTCAGCCAATGTACAAGAACAGAAATTATAACAAACTGTCTCTCAGACCACAGTGCAATCAAACTAGAACTCAGGACTAAGAAACTCAATCAAAACCGCTCAACTACATGGAAACTGAACAACCTGCTCCTGAATGACTACTGGGTACATAACGAAATGAAAGTAGAAATAAAGATGTTCTTTGAAACCAATGAGAACAAAGATACAACATACCAGAATCTCTGGGACACATTTAAAGCAGTGTGTAGAGGGAAATTTATAGCACTAAATGCCCACAAGAGAAAGCAGGAAAGGTCTAAAATGGACACTCTAACATCACAATTAAAAGAACTAGAGAGGCAAGAGCAAACACATTCAAAAGCTAGCAGAAGGCAAGAAATAACTAAGATCAGAGCAGAACTGAAGGAGACAGAGACACATAAAACCCTCCAAAAAATCAATGAATCCAGGAGTTTTATTTTTTTTTTTGAAAAGATCAACAAAATTGACAGACCGCTAGGAAGACTAATAAAGAAGAAAAGAGAGAGGAATTAAATAGAAGCAATAAAAATTGATAAAGGGGATATCACCACCGACCCCACAGAAATACAAACTACCATCAGAGAATACTATAAACGCCTCTATGCAAATCAATTAGAAAATGTAGAAGAAATGGATAATTTTCTGGACACTTACACTCTCCCAAGACTAAACCAGGAAGAAGTTGAATCCCTGAATAGACCAATAGCAGGCTCTGAAATTGAGGCAACAATTAATAGCCTACCCACCAAAAAAAGTCCAGGACCAGATGGATTCACAGATGAATTCTACCAGAGGTACAAGGAGGAGGTGGTACCATTCCTTATGAAACTATTCCAATCAATAGAAAAAGAGGGAATCCTCCCCAACTCATTTTATGAGGCCAACATCATCCTGATACCAAAGCCTGGCAGAGACACAACAAAAAAAGAGAATTTTAGACCAATTTCCCTGATGAACATCGATGCAAAAATCCTCAATAAAATACTGGCAAACCGGATTCAGCAGCACATCAAAAAGCTTATCCATCATGATCAAGTGGGCTTCATCCCTGGGATGCAAGGCTGGTTCAACATTCGCAAATCAATAAACGTAATCCAGCATATAAACAGAAACAAAGACAAGAACCACATGATTACCTCAATAGATGCAGAAAAGGCTTTTGACAAAATTCAACAGCCCTTCATGCTAAAAACGCTCAATAAATTCGGTATTGATGGAACGTACCTCAAAATAATAAGAGCTATTTATGACAAACCCACAGCTAATATCATACTGAATGGGCAAAAACTGGAAAAATTCCCTTTGAAAACTGGCACAAGACAGGGATGCCCTCTCTCACCACTCCTATTCAACATAGTCTTGGAAGTTCTGGCTAGGGCAATCAGGCAAGAGAAAGCAATCAAGGGTATCCAGTTAGGAAAAGAAGAAGTCAAATTGTCCCTGTTTGCAGATGACATGATTGTATATTTAGAAAACCCCATTGTCTCAGCCCAAAATCTCCTTAAGCTGATAAGCAACTTCAGCAAAGTCTCAGGATACAAAATTAATGTGCAAAAATCACAAGCATTCTTATACACCAGTAACAGACAAGCAGAGAGCCAAATCAGGAATGAACTTCCATTCACAATTGCTTCAAAGAGAATAAAATACCTAGGAATCCAGCTTACAAGGGATGTAAAGGACCTCTTCAAGGAGAACTACAAACCACTGCTCAGTGAAATCAAAGAGGACACAAACAAATGGAAGAACATACCATGCTCATGAATAGGAAGAATCAATATCGTGAAAATGGCCATACTGCCCAAGGTCATTTATAGATTCAATGCCATCCCCATCAAGCTACCTATGAGTTTCTTCACAGAATTGGAAAAAACTGCTTTAAAGTTCATATGGAACCAAAAACGAGCCCGCATTGCCAAGACAATCCTAAGTCAAAAGGACAAAGCTGGAGACGTCACGCTACCTGACTTCAAACTATACTACAAGGCTACAGTAACCAAAACAGCATGGTACTGGTACCAACACAGAGATATAGACCAATGGAACAGAACAGAGTCCTCAGAAATAATACCACACATCTACAGCCATCTGATCTTTGACAAACCTGAGAGAAACAAGAAATGGGGAAAGGAATCCCTATTTAATAAATGGTGCTGGAAAAATTGGCTAGTCATAAGTAGAAAGCTGAAACTGGATCCTTTCCTTACCCCTTATACGAAGATTAATTCAAGATGGATTAGAGACTTAAATGTTAGACCTAATACCATAAAAACCCTAGAAGAAAATCTAGGTATTACCATTCAGGACATAGGCATGGGCAAGTACTTCATGTCTAAAACACCAAAAGCAACGGCAGCAAAAGCCAAAATTGACAAATGGGATCTCATTAAACTAAAGAGCTTTTGCACAGCAAAAGAAACTACCATCAGAGTGAACAGGCAACCTACAGAATGGGAGAAAATTTTTGCAACCTACTCATCTGACAAAGGGCTAATATCCAGAATCTACAAAGAACTCAAACAAATTTACAAGAAAAAAACAAACAACACCATCAAAAAGTGGGCAAAGGATATGAACAGACATTTCTCAAAAGAAGACATTCATACAGCCAACAGACACGTGAAAAAATGCTCATCATCACTCGCCATCAGAGAAATGCAAATCAAAACCACAATGAGATACCATCTCACACCAGTTAGAATGGCAATCATTAAAAAGTCAGGCAACAACAGGTGCTGGAGAGGATGTGGAGAAATAGGAACACTTTTACACTGTTGGTGGGATTGTAAACTAGTTCAACCATTATGGAAAACAGTATGGCAATTCCTCAAGGATCTAGAACTAGATGTACCATATGACCCAGCCATCCCACTACTGGGTATATACCCAAAGGATTATAAATTATTCTACTACAAAGACACATGCACACGTATGTTTATTGTGGCACTACTCACAATAGCAAAGACTTGGAATCAACCCAAATGTCCATCTGTGACAGACTGGATTAAGAAAATGTGGCACATATACACCATGGAATACTATGCAGCCATAAAAAAGGATGAGTTTGCGTCCTTTGTAGGGACATGGATGCAGCTGGAAACTATCATTCTTAGCAAACTATCACAAGAAGGGACAACCAAACACCGCATGTTCTGACTCATAGGTGGGAACTGAACAATGAGAACACTTGGACTTGGGAAGGGGAACATCACGCACTGGGGCCTATCATGGGGAGTGGGGAGGAGGGAGGGATTGCACTGGTGAGTTATACATGATATAAATGATGAATTGATGGGTGCTGACGAGTTGATGGGTGCAGCACACCACCATGGCATAAGTATACATATGTAACAAACCTGCACGTTATGCACATGTTCCCTAGAACTCTAAAGTATAAAAAACAAACAAACAAACAAAAAAAAAAACAGTGATCCAAATTATTTCAAAAATTGATTTTCTAAGAGAAGGAATAAATTGACTTTATGAAAGTTAATTGATGGTCTCAATGAGAGTTGTTTTGATGCTATCAGAAGAAGTCTGAATAAACAGAATAATATATATATTTGCTTATTCAATAAATATTTATTGGCCAGCTGCCATGTGCCATACACTGTTCTAAGTCCCTGGGAAACATTGGAGAACAAAACCAATGAAAGCCCTTATCACCTCATGAAAACAAATGAGAAAAAAAAAATAGCGTGTTAAATAAATTAGTCACTGAGTATATTAGAAGGTGACAAAAACAAAAGTAAAATTAAAAATGGACCTGGGGAAGTAGGTCCAGGAGTGTAAGGGGAAGAGTTGGCAGACTGCTATTTTAAAGAGGTTAGTTAATAAGATAGGAAACATTTAGGAGGCATTTGAGGAGAAAACCAAAGGAGGAGGCTCACTGATGGAGGACAGGAAGTTAGTCACAAGTATGTAATTGGAGAAAAGTTCCAGCCAGAGAGAAGAGCCAGTGCAAAAGGCTCACGATGAAAGGCCATGTGGCTGAATGAAAACTGTAATAAAAGACTAGCAAGAGATAAAGACAATCAATAAATAGGAACGCCCAATCATTTAGAACCTCACAGGCCATTGTCAGCAATTTGGCTTTCATCTTGAGAAAGATGGATTTAGTGGAATAGCATCATTTGATTTGTGTTTTATAAATGATTACTCTAGCTGTTCTGTAGTGAAAAGATGCTGGAGGTATAAAGGTAGATGCTAGAAAACTAGTATACATCTCATAGGCTAGCCCACTGTCTATTTTTGTAAGACATTCAATGAAAAACTTTTGGTAAACAATCAACTTGATGATGGGAAATACTAAAAGGAATAGATTCCAGTTCTGTCATTATTAGACATGTGTTATTTAAAGAATTGTGCTCAATTAGTAGTATTACATTTGAATTTTGTCAATAAAAATGTTTTCTCTCTTTCTATATATGTACCTACCTCATATCCTGGTTTTTGCCTCTTGTCCCTCAAAGTCAAAAATATTTACTAACTATACTAATACAATGTTATCAAATGTATTATTAAATATATTAGCAAATTAGTAAATATTAGCAAAATATTTAATAAAAATATGTAAAATATCTGACCCTTTAGATAAAATATTTCCAATCCCCTGAGTTAGAAAACTACTTAATTAATCCAGGCAAAAGAGATTGTGTTTGACATCTGAGTCTTTCCAGTAGAACTGACAAAAAAATGGCAGAGTTCTAGATGTATTTTGGTAAAGAAAATAGAATTAGTAACAGATTAGATATAGAATATGAGACAAAGAAAGAGGACAAAAATGCCATCAGTATGTTTGGCCTGAGCAACTGGAGAGAGGAGTTGTCATCTCTAAAATATGGAAAGCAGTAGTGGGGCAGATTTGAAAGTTAAAATCCGTAATTCCTTTTTAAGATGTGGAGATTAAGTTGCATGTTAAATACGCAAGTAAAAATTACACATATGCAAGTCTGGTGTTGTCAAGAGTGGTATCAGGAAGGTGAGGAAGAGGAAGCACTGAATATCGATGCCTCTTTGAAGAGGACACTTGATATATAGTATCAAGTAGTAGATACAGATGAATCAAGCAGTAGATATGTATGAATGAAAGTATAACCACCCAACAGGTTCTTCTTACCCGCTGCCTAAACTGAGCTAATTTATCAAGACCGGCAAATTGCAATGGAGAAAGAGTGTAATATGTGCAAAGCCAACTGTATGGAAAACTGGAGTTTAATTATTACTCAGATCGGTCTCCCCAAAAATGTGGGGATTGGATAGGGGATCAGAAAGTGGGGCGTGCTGATTAGTCTGGTTGGAGACGAAACCATAGGGAGTTGAAACTATCCTCTCGCACTAAGCCAGTTCCTAGGTTGGAGCCACAAGACCAGATAAGCCAGTTTATTCATCTGGGTTCTGCCAGCTGATCCATCAAGCGGAAGGTCTAAAAAATGTCTCAAGCATTAATCTTAGCTTTTACAATAGTGATGTTATCCTTAGGATTGGGAGGTTTGGAATCTTGCAGCCTTCAGCTGCATGACTCTTAAACCATAATTTCTAATCTTGCAGCTAGTTTGTTAGTCCTATAAAGGTAGTCTAGTCCCCAGCCAGGAAGCGGTCTTATTTCAGTGGAGTGCTGTTATTATCTTTGTTTCAAAGTTAAACTATTTGGTTTTCTGTTCTTGCGTTAGTTTGCTAAGGATAATAGCCTCAGCCCCATCCATGTTCCCACAAAAGATATGATCTCATTCATTTTTATGGCTGCATAGTATTTCATGGTGTAGATGTGGCACATTTTCTTTATCCAATCTGTCATTGTTTGGCATTTAAGTTGATTCCATGACTTTACTATTGTGAATAGTACTACAATGAACATTTGTATGCATGTGCCTTTATCATATAATGATTCATATTCCTTTGGGTACATACCCAGTAATGGGATTGCTGGGTTGAATGGTAGTTCTGCTTTTTGGTCTTTGAGGAATTACCATACTGCTTTCCACAATGGTTGAACTAATTTGCACTCTCACCAACAATGTACAGGTGTTCCCTTTTCTCCACAACCTCGTCAGCCTCTGTAATTTTTTGACTTTTTATTAATAGCCATTCCAACTGATATGATTGTGGTTTTGATTTGCATTTATCTAGTGATCAGTGATATTAAGGTTTTTTTTTTTTTTTTTGTCACATACATTTTGGCCTCATGTGTGTCCACTTTTTAATAGAGTTGTTTGTTTTTCCCTTGCAAATGTGTTCAAGTTCCTTATAGATGCTGGATATTAGACCTTTGACAGATGCATAGTTTACAAATATTTTCTTCCATTCTTTATGTTGTCTGTTAATGCATGTTCTCATTTATAAGTGGGAGCTTAATGATAAGAACTTATGGATATAAAGAGAGAAACAATAGACACTGGGGTCTTCTTGAGGATGGAGGTTAGGAGGAGCAGAAAAGATAACTATTGGGTACTGGGCTTAATACATGGGTGATGAAATAATTTGTACTCCAAACCCCAGTGACACGACTTTACCTACATACCTATCCTTCACATATATACATATATTCCAGAAGCTAAAATAAAAGCTAAAAAAAAAAAAAAAGTAAAATAAAATTAAACTATAGACTAACTTCCTCCCGAAGTTAGTTTGACCTGTGCCTAGGAATGAACAAGGACAGATTGGAGGTTAGAAGCAAGATGGACTCAGTTAGGTCAGATTTCTGACATTGTAATAATTTTCTCACTTAGAATTTTTGCAAAGGCTGTTTGAAAAGGTTCCAAAGATTTTATTTGGTATTATATTTCATCTTATTTTAAACATAAAGGATATTAAATTATTTTTGTTGCTGATAGAAATAGGATGGTGCCAGAGATTTGGGGAGATTAAAGTTAGAGAATACAGCAAGGAAAAAATCATCAAAGTTTTGATTGATACACTCAATAAGCACAACTCCAGGGCAATATTGTAAATACAACTTTATTTTAGCTTCCCATTTGTATTTATTCAGGTAATTTTTCTCTGCTCTTAGATGAAAATTTAGACAGGTTTTGTTACCAGAAAGGGGTACCAATCCAGACCCCAAAAGAGGGTTCTTGGATTTCATGCAAGGAAGAATTCAGGACGAGTCCATAAGTAAAGTGAAAGGAAGTTTATTAGGAAAATAAAGGAATAAAGAATGTCTACTTCTAGGCAGAGTAGCCCTGAGGGCTGCTGGTTGGCTATTTTTATGGTTATTTCTTGATTATATGCTAAACAAGAGGTGGATTATCCATGAGTTTTCCCGGAAAGGGGTGGGCAATTCCCAGGACTGAGGGTTTCACTCCTTTTCAGATCATATAGAATAATTTACTGACATTGTCATGCCATTTGCAAACTGTCATGGTGCTGGTAGGAGTGTCTTTTAGCATGCTAATGCCTTATAATTAGCTTATAAGGATGACCAGAGGTCACTTTAGTAGCCCTCTTGGTTTTGGGGAGTTTGGACCAGCTTCTATACCACAGGCGGTTTTATCAGTAAGGTCTTTGTGACCATACCTGGTGACATCCTTTGATCTCATCACACTTAGAATGCCTAAACTTCTGGGAATGCAGCCCAGTAGGTCTCAGTCTTATTTTACCAAGCTCCTATTCAAGAGGGAGTTGTTCTGTTTCAAACACCTCTGATAGTTTTATTACTTCTGGTCATTCTTACAAAACGGAAATTCCTAAGATCTTTTAAAATTTCAAACACAGTCTGAACTCAGTAATTATAAATTCTAATTGCAGTAAATAATCAGAATTGTGAAGTTAACTTAGTGTCAGATATTTCCCCTCCATCACCTGGAATTCTTGGAAGTTTAGTGTGGGAAAGAGCCATGTGAGGGCTGGAATTTTTTTTTTTTTTTTAATTATACTTTAAGTTCTAGGGTACATGTGCATAATGTGCAGGTTTGTTACATATGTATACTTGTACCATGTTGGTGTGCTGCATCCATCAACTCGTCAGCACCCATCAACTCGTCATTTACGTCAGGTATAACTCCCAATGCAATCCCTCCCCCCTCCCCCCTCCCCCGCCATGATAGGCCTCAGTGTGTGATGTTCCACTTCCCGAGTCCAAGTGATCTCATTGTTCAGTTCCCACCTATGAGTGAGAACATGCGGTGTTTGGTTTTCTGTTCTTGTGATAGTTTGCTAAGAATGATGGTTTCCAACTGCATCCATGTCCCTACAAAGGACACAAACTCATCAGCCCTTTGTCAGATGAGTCGATTGCAAAAATTTTCTCCCATTCTGTAGGTTGCCTGTTCACTCTGATGGTAGTTTCTTTTGCTGTGCAGAAGCTCTTTAAATGTTCACAGGATGGAACCTTTTTCTCTGGGCGTAGTCATGCTAATAGCTCATTTTCTCCTCTGTAATCCGCATCCCACATTCCTGGTAGTACATCTCATTTGCAAGCATTTTCATATTCATTTCCTGGTTTTCTCTCTCTCCACATTGACCCCACACTTGGAGTTCTATTGCTTTTTCTATGTGTTGCTTTTGTGCTGAACTTAAATTGGCCTCAAAAAGGGATATTGTATTATGAGGTCCACATTTGATTCAGATAAAACATGCTCAAAAATGTGGAGCTCCATTCAAAAAGAAGTACTCCTGTGTTCCAGACATAATAGTGACCCATCTTTACCTTGCTGCCCAAGCAGTTCATCTCCGTGTGTTACCTCTAGCCTTCAGACTTCCTGGGATGGGTCAAAATTGTGTTATTGGCTCTGCCAAATTCTATGAGAAATGATTCAAACTCTATTTTTCTTCCCATCAATGTCTTGTCTTTGTCCCTTGGTGGTAGAATACAGGGTGGGGTAATAGCAGCTCTCTCCCAAAAGATTGCTTTACAATTCTCTTCCTGAAGCTCCACCTTTTTTATACTTTATATTATCGAATTAGGTGAAGAGTTCAAGGGTTTTGAAACATGTTCTTCATCTACTTTTCAATTTTTACATTCAGTCTATGATATTTTATCAGATATCATATGTATTGAATCCAGGTGGTGCAAATCGAATCTTTGCATTGACTATTCTGTTACTTGTAAATTTACTGAGAAGATGGGTAAACTGGAAGTATAATGGAAAATAATCTAGCATATTGATATGGCAGATAGCATGGTTTTCATCAGAAATAATTTACAATATTTCCAAAGCATGAAATGAGTCTTGCTTTAACAGTATTCTGAGAGGAGTTTATAAAAACAATTCTTAAACATGTGTTTTCAGCTTTAGATAATATAACATTCAAAATCACACGATTCATTAAACATATATTGTTTGCAATTCAGTTTGGTGACTTGAACTTGCAAATCGCAACGTGTAGCACCAAGACACAGCAGACCCTCCATTTCTTTATCTGAGTCCCATGGACCCTCTTTTTAATCTACCTCACATAAAAATAAAATAAGTCAATCAGGACAATTTTGGGAGAATGTTATTATGATTTTATGATTTGAGTTTCAGAAAACAATTTGGACTAAAATAGGAAGATATCAGAGACTTTTAGGGAGCCAGCTTTCTGTTACCTAAAACACTTTAAAATAATGTAATTTATCATTTTCTGTTCATATTTCAATGGATTATCTTCAAAATGAATAAAATTCATACAGCATATAAAAGTGTTGAGGTTTGTTGAAGGAGGAACTGCTTTCAATGTTGTAAGAATGAAGGAGAAAAAATAGATGCAAACATTGATTTTTGGTACATTTACAGGTTTTGTGTCTGGTGGATTAGAGAATGCCTGAGTTGAATTTTGAAGCCAGATGAAAAAGTTGTTGCATGATTCAAAGCATGAACTGTACATAATACCACATAAGAGAGTTGTGAGAAATGGGGATGAAACAGTAGTCAGGTGCTAGATAATAAAGGATTATGTGTGGCATACTAAGGAGTTTGTTAATTCTACAGGAAACAGAGGGTCATTAAACAATTTCATCAAGGTAAAATCTCATGCTGGTGCTATTTATGTAAAAGGTTTATGGTGGATGAAGAATGAGAAGCAAGCATCCAACTAAGGATGCTATTACGGAAGTTTAAAGATAATAAGAGGCTATAATGCCCCATAGTGTAAAAAAGAGAAGGAAAGAGAACCACTAATGAAGGCCAATGGGCTGGACTTGAAGAATAAGATGTGGAAAATGAGAAAGAGCCGAAAGTCAAGAATAAGATTCAAACTTTGACAGCAGCTCTATGTTTTGGTATTAACCAACATAAAATTTAAAGAGAAGAAATACAGTTTAGAAAGGAGGGGGAGGCAAAATTAATGATGAAAAAATAATTTGGTTTTGTAAATATTGATTTGGAGATGCCTCCTGGATGTTCAGATATATAAGGTAAAAATTGTGTATCAAAATTTGAAACTCAGGTGGAGGTGTAGGCAAGATCACTTGATTTGGTACTCATCAAGAAAAGCATGTGTTGGAGTTTCAAGAAAAGATGAGGTTATCCAGATATAACTAGCTTTGTAAGGATGTTTTCTACAGAAGTCTTATCATTTTTGCAAGGTATGGAAGATGAAAAAAAAATTTCTTTGGTCTTTTATTTGTACATTTTATTGAATTTTCTGTTTGAATTAAAATAAATGCACACTTTTTACAATAAGCCAAGCAACTTTCTGAAATGTCTTATGGTTTTGATTACAAATTGCTTCATTAATATTATCTTCTTCTGAATCTTCATATGTTTTCTCATTCTCGTATCTCTGTAGTATTATTTTATGAATCCCTTTTTAAAATTCTTTTTCCTGCTTGTTCACTCCGGGATAAAATATACAAAGCAACCTAATATTTTATAAAGTGTATGAACTGACTTTAGGAATGCTTACTATCTCCATGAATATATGTATGTAACTCCTTAGTTGATATTAAGTTGGGGAACATTTGAGACTGGGATCCCTGGAATAAACATTCTGAATTAAATATTTATACATAGAAAAGTTAGGGGTGTGCACTTGGGAAAATTTGTAAGTGAGGGAGGCAGGACTTGGCAGAGGTTGAAGTTAAAATGGACTGCAAAGGCTTCAGCTGACCTCAAGGGCTGAGCTGTCCAAAACAAAGACAAGAGGTCTGGGCCTCTGTATCCCACTATCAATCATGCTTTAAATGCAGGTGACCTTCGAAAAAGAAAATCCCAGGAGAAAGACTGAGCTGTGAGTTCTCAGCCGCCAATACTAGCTGTGTGAATGAGGGCTTTCTAATAAAGCAGGAAGCATCATGGTTCCCACTATGGTACCCACTTTGTCTCATTTTGATTCACATGTTTCTAGTAGCAAGCTCACCCTCACCTGGTTCAGATTCTCTAAGATTCCATTTTGTCTCATATCCTGGGGAAATGTATAATATGCATGTTAGTGGGATGATTTATATCTTCTCTCTCTTCTCTGCATTGTTCTCAAGGATAAATATTCTTTCAACATTCTTCTCACACTGAATGACACCTCTGTTGGTTTAGATGGCTTACCTGGGAGGTGAAATTCTCTTTTGTCTATTAATAATGACCACTTCAGTCTGGGGTGAAAACTTACCCATTTAAGATTAAAAATTTAATACAATAGGTACAATGAGATGTGTCAAGGAATTAAAGGCCAAACTTCTTCTTTCTTGCAGGCATTTTCTTTTCCTTTTCCTTCTCTTCCCTTCTCCTCTCCCCTTCCCCTCCCCTCCCATCCCCTCCCTTCCCCTCCCCTCCCCTCTCCTCCCCTCTCCTATCCTCTCCTCTCCTCTTTTCTGACAGCTCTGTTGCCAGGCTGGAGTGCAGGTGCAGTGGTGGAACCTTGGCTCACTGTAACCTCTGCCTTCTGCGTTCAAGCAATTCTCCTGCCTCAGCTTCCTGAGTAGCTGGGACTACAGGTGCACACTACCACACCTGGCTAATTTGTTTATATTTTTTTATTTTTTTTTGTATTTTCAGTAGTGATGGGGTTTCACCATGATGGCCAGGATGATCTCGATCTACTGACCTCGTGATCCACCCGCCTTGGACTCCCAAAGTGCTAGGATTACAGACATGAGCCACAGGGCCTGGCCTCTTGCAGGCATTTTCTAGCAATAACCCTACCACTCACTGATGATTAGGCCTATTATCTTGCCAGTATGTTGATGCCTTTACTTGCAGGTCTCTGGTTACACAGTACTTGAAATGGCCATATGGCAGCTGCCCAAGACGATGGGAGCCCACCTCCTGCAACAGCATGGCCAAGATGAGAGACATGAAGTCAAAGGAGATCATTTTGGAGCTTTCATATTTGAGTGCCCCACTGGTTTTTGGACTTGCATGGAACCTGTAGCCCCTTGGTTTTGGGCAATTTCTCCCATTTGGAATAGTTTTATTACCCGATGTCTGTACCCTCATTGTATCTATGAAGTAATTAACTTGCTTATGATTTTACAGGCTTATAGGCAAAGGGACTTGCCTTGTCTCAGATGAAACTTTGGGACAGCGGACTTTTGAGTTAATGCTGAAATAAATTAAGACTTTTGGGACTCTTGGGAAGTCATGATTGGTTTTAAAATGTGATGACGTGAGACTTAGGATGGGTTGGGTGGAATGATATGGTTTGGCTGTGTCCCTACCAAAATCCTGTCTTGAATTATAGCTCCCATAATTCCCACGTGACATGGGAGGGACCTGGTGGGAGGTAGTTGAATCATAGGAGCAGGTCTTTCTCATGCTGTTCTCATGATAGTGCATAAGTCTCATGAGATCTGATGGTTTTTATAAAGGGAGCTTCCCAGAACAAACTCTCTCTTGTCTGCCACCATGTAAGACGTCCATTGCGCTTCCACCATGATTGTGAGGCCTTCCCAGCCACATAGAACTATGAGTCCATTAAATCTCTTTGCTTTATAATTTGCCCAGTCTTTGGCATGTGTTTATTAGCAGCATGAGAACAGACTAATACAGTGGCCATAGCTTAAAGTTCAATGGGACTATTATTGTATCCTCTAGCAAAAGTGTCCCACCCTCTCCTTTTGGGAATTAGTGCCTCTATACCTGCAGAGCATAAGTTATAGGAATGAAAAGTACTGCCAGTGGATCATTGGAAGGACAGAAAACAACTCTACATCTATTTACCCTTCCTGGCTTCTACCTTGGGAAAAAAGCACCATCTAAATGTTGGTGATTTATCCTGGAGGATGACACCCTCACAAAGTACCAATTCCTGACTTTCATCTCAGCTATTGTGTTAAGAGGTCATGCCCCTGCTCTGTCAGATCAATAGCTTTGAAGTTGCAATATTTCATGAGTAGTGTATCCCATTGTTGTGCATCCATGGCCACATCTCTGTTGTAAATGTTTCCCTTGATCAGAGGCATTGTTATGAGGCATTGCTATGAGTAGATCAGATATTCTGTTAGGCCTTGAGGATAGTACATGTGAGGCTGGTGAGCAGGAAGGCAGAGTAAAAAATGTTCATCAATTTCATACAAGATGGATTTTAACCCTTTCCAGGTTGTTAGGGGTCTAATGTAATCAACTTACCAACAAGTGACTGATTTGTCTCTAAATAAAAAGATGTCATCAACATTATGAATCAATGTGCTCTGCTAAATAATGTGCAGATATCAAAAACGAAGAGTGCATTTGCTAGATCAATGGCAACTTAAGCTATGTTTATCTGTTCTAGCAAAAACATATCTGTTATGGTACCTGCATGCCATATGAGCTAAAACTTTGGATGAGTTTGCAGTAGTAAACTCTTTTTTCCTTGGATCCACCTTTTTTTATGGGGTCCAACTGGTTAATTAAATAGAGATATAATGGGGATCACTACCCTCATCTTTAAGGGGTCATTTTCTTCTGGGTGTGGTATAAATTTGGATGTTTCTCCTAGCTGGCAGAGGGACGGATTCAGAGACTTCCATTTTGCCTTCACAATCATAATGGCTATGACCACACAGGTAAGTAAACTGGTGTGAAATTGCTGCTACCTGTCAAGAACTGCAAATAATCTGAGCTTTCACCCTACATGCAAGCTAATGCAGAGAATGCAAGGCTTCTGCCTCAGAGGCAAATAACTCGATTATACACAATAGAGCAAGCAGAATGAGCTTCAATGTTTACATGAGTTCCCTGCTCTCCAAGTCCTACAGGGGCAATGCAGAGTAGTCTAAGTGGGTTCAACATGTGCAATGGGCTTGTTTCACAGTAGAGGAACATCAAGTTTAGAGAACACATATTTCTGTTACTGAGTAGTTCACATACCTTGGCTTGCCCTGAGTGGACACATTTTCTTTATTAAATTAGGCAATAAACAAACTGGTCCTATACTTCAAAATGAGGCAGTATCTCATTCAGCAAAGAGTATAGGGTTGTACAATTATCCTTGAAACGTTACCACAGAACAAAGCAACCAATCCCTCTGCTCTCAGTACATGCAGTAATGTAGGAGACTGATAGGAAATTTTCTTTCAAAATTATTAAAAAGCTATAATAGAATAATCTAATTCAAGTTCTGAAAAATCACCAAGGATTAACTACCTAAACAGAGTGGACCAACTATCAACCAGATGTAGGCCAGGATTTCATTTATGATTTTGCTCTTATGTGTTCTGATTTTAAAAGTTGACTGTCCTGATGCTTCCAGTCTTCAGGAATTGGTGTCAAGTTAGGACCCATCTTTAACAGTCCTTAAAATGTCTAGTAATTTTCTATTTCCCATTGTCTGGTAACATGAGTAAATGCCATGCGTATTTTGGTAGGAGAGTGGGGAGAACCTGGGACAATCATTACAACAAGCACCTACTGTGGTGTTGCAGTGTCTTTCCTCCTGGGCACATTGTTTCTCCCTTAGCCATGTCTAAAATCTGGTTCAATTTTTCAAGCGGAGTAGGAAATAATGAGCTCCTATTAATCCAACTTTCCTCATTTACCTAGTTATTAATCTTTGATTGCTTAAGCAGTATGTTTTTTGGCTACTGATTTACCTTGTCCTAAGCAACACTATATTTTGTTTCTTGACTGGTTTCTTTGAATAGATTCCCCCTAGTTTCCACTATGGTCTTATAACTCGTTATGATACTTGAACCCATCTAAATTCTGACATTTAAATGTTGCCATGTGGCTTCAATATCCCATTCCTTTTATTACTAGGAAATCCAGTTATGTAATAATATCCATTATTATCGGCCTTTTTCTGCAAATACACACTCATTACTGAGTTTCTTAACCATGCTGGTGTCCCTTTCTTTAGAACATTTCTTGATACTTCAGTAAGTAGTGTGCCCTCTGAGTCCTCTCTTGGATAATAGTCTCACAGTGGAGGTTGTGAGGTTACATAGTAAATCCAGCTAGCATGAGACATTATTTGTATCTTTTGATCCTTTCCTCCATTGTTTTCTATTCTAGAATTTCTATATTATTTAGAGGAAGCCATTGCTTTCCCCAAACTTCCAAATCCCATCTCCTCTCTGGATTTTTATTAGAGTAATAAATCAAAAATCCTGGGAGAGTATGTCATATTAATAAACTTTCCAATTTCCAACTTTATGTTTCACCCCTGCTTTGATCATCATCCTCAGATCTCATTTCTATACGTAGTCTCCTGGCTCTAGCCCATACATGTTGGCTTGCTCTGTAGCTTTTGTTGGCTTTTAGTTCCTTTTCTTCCTTAGTGAAACTGGCATTTTCCCAACCTGGCTGTGTTAGTTATGTATCTTATGACCAGGAGGGAAAATGGGAATAGATTCCAAGGAAGTTTATGTTTTCTTTCAAGGCAGATGACTCCATATCATGTTCAAACCAGGGTAGGAAAGCGTCTGGCATTTAATAGGGAAGAGTGAGCCACTTCAGCCCTTTAAAAGAGTTGAGAAGGATCTGGAGTCTTGATGATTTTCAAATGAACTCATCTGAATTCTCAGGCTCTTGTTCCTTCATAATCAGGACCTTGATTTTGTTGTAAGAGATTTGATTGGGTGAAGGATTCTAACATCACTGGAGCTCTGCTACTCTCAAGTCTAATGTCTACATTTGATGCTCAACTTCTTTAGCCCTCTGAATGTAGAAATGAGATTAGCTTTATAAGCTACAAAGGAATTCCATTGGTTTCCAAACATGATATTAACTCAGCCTTAATTTGCTTTCCATTGTGCATGAATAGTATCCATCAACACCTATATGATTCCATAGTGTTTGTAAGTATTATTTCCTTCATAGCTTTCAAATGTATAAAATATTACTCTAGCCAGTTAATTCCCATTCATAGTTATCTCACTTGAGTTCAACACCAATAAGAATTTTAACAATTGCATGGGTATATAATTCCAAGGACACTCAGTACTTCCATCTACTCGCAGTGATATTTTTATGATTAATACACCGTAATTTCAAGACAGCGCAGAAATTGACAAAGCTGGATAAAATTCCACTCAAATATACAATAATAATAAGGCTTTAAAAGTTATTACATGTTAAATGTTTAAAGACAACAAAATAAACGAAAACTTCCTAAACCTTCCAGTTGAAAGTACCAAAAAGTTTTTATTTTATTTTCACCAGTGGTTCGAGTCCTACTTTTTTCCATAAATAAGTTCAAATATTAAATATTAAATACAAACTTTGAGACAAGAAGATAGCCTTTACTTGACATTGTTCTAACTCACTATTTGACCAATAAGAAATCCTGTCCGTCTACAAAAGCAATGAAACTATTTCCAAAGCAGGATAACAAAAAGATTCTGGAAAAGAGTTAGAAAATCAAGAGGTCAGAATTACACATTTATCTTTTCAGAAGCTAAAAAAGTTATCCTTATATTGTCATTGGAATGTTTCCTCTGCTAAATTCTAATTTCTCATTCAGTCTTCCTTAATTTCACTGTGAATGAAAAGGGAGAGGAAGGGAATGAGGGAGAAGAGTAGGAGAAAGAGGTGGGATAAATCATACCTTCTTAACTTGAAGGTCCGCTTTTCTTTTCTTAGTACCTTTAGCAAAGATTTTTTCATGTATACTGGTATTGTTATGGACACAGAGTCATCAGGCACTTTCCATAGTCATTGATGAACAGTAGTAGGTCTTTGGGTCCTGCAGTGAAGAACTCTATTACTGCCATCTTCTTCAGATGACTGTCCCATTTGGCAAACATTCTGCATGATTGCTATTGAGCTTCCATCTGTCACAGCTCAATCCAACATTTAGGACAGGCACTTTAGAAAGGCAATTGCTGTACTGTCTAGTGGACTTAAAAAATAAAGAGAAAGAAAACACCGTGGGTGTTTACATTAAATTAAAACAGAAGCTCATTTATCGAGTACTTCTTACAACCATTAATTCCTAAGGGAAACTTGCCTCATAAATTAATACATTTCAAAATATAAGTCAAATCTGAAACTATGTATTTAAAAGCAACTCTTCATCTTGGCTATAGTTTTTCAAACACTTAGGACTTCATGTTATTTTTAGGATATATTAAAAATTTTCATTTAAAAATATCAATTCCACTTTCTATTCATTATCCTGAATCCATGTCTTTAGGCTCTGGCCACTCTTTAATACTTTTTATTTGAGTCTATTTCATTCAGTTCTTAAATAGTTGGCCTTATTTTTATAAAATGTAGATTGCCTTTAGCCATTTTTTTTTCCCTTTGTTTCAGCTCTACTTTTTTTTTTTTTTTTAACCATTATTGTTTTCTTTTCTTTTCTTTTCTTTTCTTTTTTTTTTTTTTTTTGAGATGGAGTCTTGCTCTGTTGCCCAGACTGGAGTGCAGTAGCATGATCTCTGCTCACTCCAACTCTCGCCTCCCATGTTCAAGCGATTCTCCTGCCTCACCCTCCCAAGTAGCTGAGATTACTGGCACCCGCCACCATTCCCAGCTAATTTTTGTATTTATTTTTTATTTTTTGAGATGGCGTCTTGCTCTGTCACCAGGCTGGAGTGCAATGGCGTGATCTCAGCTCAATGCAACCTCTGCATCCTGGGTTCAAGCAATTCTCCTGCCTCAACCTCCCCAGTAGCTGGGACTACAGATGTGTACTACCACTTCCAGCTATTTGTTGTATTTTTAGTAGAGATGGGTTTCATCCACCTGCCTTGACCTCCCAAAGTGCTGGAATTAAAGGCCTGAGTTCCCACACCTGACCTTTTTTAAACCATATTCTTATCCCATATAGCAAGATATAAAAAATTACTTCACACAGCTTGAGAATCCTCTGGGTAGAACCCCATTCTACCTTCAAATGTTTCCTCTCATCCTTATAAACAAGCACTCCACACATCTACATGGATATATTAGCAATGGTCACATGCTCTTATGGCTCATTCTATTTTTAACTCATGATACTCCCCTCTTTACCTCTTCTTCACCTTTGCCCCCCAAAATGTCTCTTCCGTCTACCTGATGAATTACTACTTGTCTTTCAAAATGTGTTAGAAATACTTCCTCATCTTTGTGTCCTCTTCTGATACCTTGAAATCCAACGTTGTTATTAATTCTTTGTTGTGTTCCTTATTATCCCAAGTATGTTCTTACAAAAGAACTTATCATATCTCTTTCCATGTTTTCATGTCTCTCTCCCATTAGACTAGAACCTTTGAGAACAAGCATTACTGTGTCACAGTGAGTGTTGTAATCCCACAGTCTTGCTCTATACATATTACTCAAAGGCTTTCAGTAATAATCCTGTAAATAAAGAGAATAATTCATTTCTGACATTTAAACACCACACTGAAAAGCCTTGTACTGTGCTTACTCATAAATTAAGAAAAAGGTCTTATTAACAAGTTTTATTTTCTTAAAGTAATAAAATTCTGGGAGAAATAAAAAGTTTTACATTTTACATTATAAATTTTTAATGTCTTATATGGGATGTTTTCTAAAATATATAGCTCTTCTATTCTAAAATTATAAACTGATATTTAGTGTAACAGTAATAAATTTTTACATGGACACCTATGATTGTCAAAGCACTTTTAGAAACCTAAATTTAAATGGCTATAAAACTTGAAAACTTGTCTTTATGATATTTTTTAAAAAGCTATTTTTCCTGCTGTTGTGTTTGCTCCCTGAAAGTCCAAAGTGAACTGTCTCGTTATTGTTATATAAATTATTTCATCAGTGAAGTGTTTGCAAATGAAATGCAGAACTTTAAGTGACACAAAGCGCAGGATTTGTAGAACATAGCTAGTAAAACATAAAACTTGTAAAAAGGGTTTTGTAGGGAATAGTGAGTTCATATTCCATTTTACCCAAAGCTCTATTTAGCAAGATTTTCTTTTATTACCTTGCAATTCACCAAGCATGAGTAATTTCCCCATCAATTCTTTTATCCAGTGGCAACATAAACACTCACACTTTCTGAAATAAAGGAGTTGGAGTATTATGGTTGCTCTGTTCAAGCAGCTATCTTTAAGGTTGTGTCAGCATTTCCATTACATACTCAGTTTCTTGAAGTTTATAACTTGCAGTAAAAACTAACCCTTGGGTTGAATCTTTATTTACAGAGGTATTTTTCAGTTCAACTTATGGAGATATAGCTGCAAGACACCCCATTTCTGTTAATAGAAGCCAGGTCATGAATCCCTTCCTGGCATATTGAACAGATTTATCCTGTAACTTTTCTACTGGGAGAAAATTATTTTTATCAAAATGGGAGAAGTATTTTGGTTTGATTTCAGTGAAGTTATAAAGTGCAATACCTATTCCATGAAGGGGTGAATTTTCAATAGCTTTTCTACACTTACGGCAAACTCACCTATTTTTTCTCGCAAAAGTGACCTTGGTAAAGTATAAGCTAGTTGGTTCTACTCAGATAAAAATTAAAACGAAGCTCATACTATTTTTCCTTCAAAATCTATTTTCTTTCTTGAGCATGCCACTAAAAGATAGAAACAATTTAAAATACGTTTTACAAAAGAAAGTAAAAGAATGAAATTGACTATTGTTAGTACACTCCAGTTCTACCTATGGGATACACACGAGTTCTATTTGTATCCCATAGTTATTTGTTGGGATGCAAATGGAAGTCATGTATATGCTGTACGTAGCATTTTTTTATTTTTTAATACATGACTGTAATAACTGACAAAATTCTAATTTTTTAAAATATAGAAACATATAAATCAAGTCACTGCAGAAATCAGAAATTTTTTTGTTATCATTTAAATAAGCAAAGTTGCCTGAAATTGAGCATTTTAACATGTAATTTAGTTCCTCTACATTTTTAATGCACACACTCAGGTGTCTTTTTTCAGTACATAAACCTCCCAAATTCAATAAAAATCAGATAGCACATATTCTGAAAAAATAAAAGGGAGGTGTTAAAACCAATTAAATCAATGATCCTTGAGCCTCAGATAGGCTATAGGTGTAAACTGTAATGGAGCAAAGCTCCATCAGTTCCAACATCTACCATAACACTCATAAAATACAGTATGACTGACAATTCATAATAAAAATATTAACATGACAAATAAAAAATGTATAAATTGAAACATATTTAAATGATATTTAACAAAAATATATATGCATGCTAACATTAATTTTAATATTAGATTCAAACTACTTTTTTAAATTAACATGACTAAAAAAATTAAATGGTCACTAGTTATATTTTTAATTGTTTTATCAAAGACTGCCCATTGGTGCTTGATATAGTTTGAAGCTGTGTTCTCACCCAAATCTCACGTTGAAATGCAATCTGCAAAGTTGGAGGTAGGGCCTGATAGGAGGTGATTGCATCATGAGGATGCATTTCTCATGAATGGTTTAGTTTAGCACAGTCTTCCTTGGTACTGTCCTCAGGATAGTGAGTTCTCCCGAGATCTGCTCATTTATGAGTGTGTAGCACTTCCTTGCCTTGGTCTCTTGCATTTGATCTGCAAGCTCCCGCTTCATCATCTGCCTTGATTGTAAGCTTCCAGAGGCTTCCCCAGAAAGAGATACTACTATGCTTCCTGTACAGCCTGCAGAACCATGTAGCAAATAAACTTCTTTTTAAATAAATTCCCCAGTCTCAGGTATTTCTTTAGAGCAATGCAACAACAGCCTAATACAGTGATTTACAATTTAGGCATTTCTTTTTAAAAACATTTCTCTATTTTAAGTTCTGGTATACATGTGCAGAACATGCAAGTTTATTACATAGGTATACACGTGCCATGGTGGTTTGCTGCACCTATGGACCTATCATCTAGGTTCCCTCCCCTCGCCCCCCGCACCCCAAGAGACCCCAGTGTGTGTTGTTCTCCTCCCTGGGTCCATGTCTTCTCAGTGTTCAACTCCCACTTACGAGTGAGAACATGTGGTGTTTGGTTTTCTGTTCCTGTGTTAGTTTCCTGAGAATGATGGCTTCCAGATTTATCCATGTCCCTGCAAAGGACATTATCTCATTCCATTTTATGGCTGCATAGTGTTTCATGGTGTATATGGGCCACATTTTCTTTATCCAGTGTATCATTGATGGACATTTGGGTTGGTTCCATGTCTTTGCTATTGTAAATAGTGCTGCAATATACATGTGTGTGCGTGTGTCTTTATAGTAGAATGATTTATATTCCTTTGGGTATATATCAACTAATGAGACTGCTGGGTCAAATTGTACTTCTGGTTCTAGATCCTTGAGGAATTGCCACACTGTCTTCCACAATGGCTTACACTCCCACCAACAGTGTAAAAGTGTTTCTATTTCTCCACAACCTTGCTAGCATCTATTGTTTCTTGACTTTTTAATAATCACCATTCTGACTGGTGTGAGTTGGTGTCTCATTGTGGTTTTGATTTGCATTTCTCTAATGATCAGTAATGTTCACTTTTTTTTCATGTTTGCTGGCTGCAAAAATGTCTTCTTTTGAGAAGTGTCTGTTCATATCCTTCACCCACTTTTTGATGGGGTGTTTGTTTTATTCTTGTAAATTTGTTTAAGTTCCTTGGAGATTCTGAATATTAGACTTTGGTTAGATGGATAGATTGCAAAAATTTTCTCCCATTCTGTAGGTTGCCTGTTCACTCTGACGGTAATTTATTTTGATGTGCAGAAGCTCTTCAGTTTAATTAGATCACATTTATCAATTTTGGCTTTTGTTGCAATTGCTTTCAACGTTTTTGTCATGAAGTCTTTGCCCATGTCTGCATCCTGAATGGTATTCCCTAGGCTTTCTTCTAGGGTTTTTATGGTTTTGGGTTTTACATTCAAGTCTTTATCCATTTTGAGTTAATTTTTGTATGAGCTGTAAGCAAGGAGTCCAGTTTCAGCTTTCTGCATATGGCTAGCCAGTTTTACCAGCATCATTTATTGCATAGGAAATTCTTTTCCCAATGTTTGTTTTTGTCAGGTTTGTCAAAGATCAGAAGTTTGTAGATATTATTTTGTTATATTATTTCCGAGGTTCTGTTCTGTTCCATTATGTATGTATCTGTTTGGATACCAGTACTATGCTGCTTTGTTTTCTGTAGCCTTTGTAGTATAGCTTGAAGTCAGGTAGCATGATGCCTCCAGCGTTGTTCTTTTTGCTTAGGAATGTCTTGGTTATACAGTTTCTTCTTTGGTTTCATATGAAATTTAAGGTGTTTTTTTTCTATTTCTGTGAAGAATGTCAATGGTAGTTTGTTGGAAATAGCATTGAATCTATAAATTACTTTGGGCATTGTGGCCATTTTCACAATATTGATTCCTCCTATCCATGAGGATGGAAAGTTTTTCCATTTATTGTGTCCTCTGTTAGTTCCTTGAGCAGTTCTTGAAGAGGTCCTTCACATTCCTTGTTAGCTGTATCCCTACGTATTTTATTCTCTTTGCAGCAATTGTAAATGGGAGCTCATTCATGATCTGGCTCTCTGCTTGTCTAGTGTTGGTGCATAGGAATGCTTGTGATTTTTGCATATTGTTTTTATATCCTGAGACTTTGCTGGAGTTGCTTGTCAGCTTAAGGAGTTGGGGGCTAAGATGATCCTCAGCAAATGCAAAAGAACTGAAATCATAACAAAGAACAGTCTCTCAGACCACAGTGAGAGAAATTAGAACTGAGGATTAAGTAACTCACTCAAAACCACACAATTACATGGAAATTGAGCAACGTGCTCCTGAATGACTCCTGGGTAAATAATGTAATTAAGGCAGAAATCAAGAAGTTCTTTGAAAACAATGAGAACAAAGAGACAATATATCAGAATTTCTGGAACACAGCTAAAACAGCGTGAATAGGGAAATTTATAGCACTAAATGCCAACATCGCAAAGCTAAAAAGATCTCAGATCAACACCCTAACATCACAATTAAAATAGCTAGAGAAGCAAAAGGAAACTAATCCAAAAGCTAGCAGAAGAAATAACTAAGATTAGAGCAGAACTGAATGAGATAGAGACATGAAAAAGCCTCCAAAAAATCAGTGAACACAGGAGCTGTTTTTTGGAAAACAATAACAAAATACATAGACCACCAGCTAGCCTAATAAAGAAGAAAAGAGAGAAGAATCAAATTGACACAATAAAAAATAATAAAAGAGATATCACCACTGACCCCACAGAAATACAAACTACCATCAGAGAATACTATAAACACCTCTATGCAAATAAACCAGAGAATCTAGAAGAAATGGATAAATTCCTGGACACATGCATCCTCTCAAGACTAAACCAGGAAGAAGTCCAGTCCCGAATAGACCAATAGCAAGTTCTGAAATTGAGGTAGTAAGTAATAGCGTACCAACCATAAAAAGCCCAGGACCAGACGGATTCACAGCCATATTCTACAGAGGTACAAAGAGGAGCTGGTACCATTCCTTCTGAAATGATTTCGAACAATTGAAAAGGAGAGACTCCTCCTTAACTCGTTTTATGAGGCTAGCATCATCTTGATACTAAAACTTGACAGAGACACAACAACAAAAAAAAGAAAACTTCAGGCCGGTATCCCTGATAAACATCTATGTGAACATCCTTGGTAAAATACTGGCAAACTGAATCCAGCATCACATCGAAAAACCTATCCATCATGATCAAGGCAGCTTCATCCCTGAGATGCAAGGCTGGTTCAACATATGCAAACCAATAAACATAATTTAAAAATTTCAAATGCAGAGTATATTTGAGAGTTTTACTTTGAAATAGTCTTAACTATTTTGATTTCTATATGCAAACTACATATGTAATTTAAATAAAATATTAAAGTTTAATAAAAAATATTTAAATTTGGTTTTGATTCACTCATTTATCAATATATGAGACAAAACATAAAAAAAGGAGAAGTTCACTTAGATTAAGATATATCTTTTAAAATTTGAAATAAACAGCTTACTCAGAAGTGAAAACATTTCTGTAACACATATTTCTTAAGCCAATTAAAAATTTCATAATCCTGGGAAAAAGGGAATAATGACTTGTAAATCACAATTCATAGCACATACCTCTATACCCAAACAAGTTTGCTTATGTTATAGAAAAACATAATACTATCAGAAGAATATATATTGAGACATAAAACGTAAAGAGTAGAACATTGCAAATTGTTTCGCATATTTCAAATTAATGCTTGCTCCACCTTCTCACCACATTTTTGTTTGGTTGGTTGGTTTTAGGAAAGTTTGTGTTGTAAATAATAGCTTCCAAAATTGAGATAATTAAGAAAAACTTTAAATATCCAAGGTCAGTAAAAGCCAGAGAAGACTATTAGCATGTATATCTAAGCCACATGGTTCCAGATTGTCAAACTAAATAAGGACCAGATTTTAGAGCTACTTACTTAGAATAGGCAGATTAAATTACAGGATTGAAAAAAATTTAGAAAATATTATTTACTTTTGTCTTGCTCAAAGGTACATATTATGCTGAGTAACTCTCACGGCGAGTTTAGCTATCATGAAATTTCTTCAAAATGGTTTATCACAATTTGTTTAATGTCCTTAAGGCTCTAAAAATTTTGATTTAATATATTCGAGATAATTTTAATATTAGCATTCAAGCGGTTTGTTATCTGTCAAATTGGATAAGGTGACAGCAATACTCAGAATTCCCTTCTCTGTATGTTTTAAAATAATAATTATTATTTAATTTCAATAGGTTTTGGGGAACAAGTGGTGTTTGGTTACATGAGTAAGTTCTTTAGTGGTGATTTCTGAGATTTCAGGGCACCCATCACCGGAGCAGTGTACAGTGTACCCAATGTGTAGTCTTTTATTCCTCACCCACCTCCCACCCTTTCCCCCAGTCCCCAAAGTCCATTGTGTCATTCTGTGCCTTTGTGTCCTCATAACTTAGCTCCCACTTATGAGTGAAAACATACAGAATGGCCATAATCAAAACATCAAAAACATACAGGGAAGGGAATTATCAGTAATGATGTCAGCCTATCCAATTTGACACATTACAAGCCACTTCAGTGATCATATTAACAGTTATATTGAACTTATTAAAGCAAAATTCGGAGGTGCCACAGAAATGTTTTTTACAAGATTTGAAGTGAAAGTGAAGCATCAGCCATGATGTCTGCATACTTGGAAGGTAAGTACATGGTCACCAAGTGCTATTGCAGAATATACGTATTGTGACGTCTCCAGGCTCACCTCCATGTCACAGCTGAGTCTATAACTGTTCTACCACATTTTTGGAAACTCCTTCAGCTTCTGTGACTTTGGGGTCAAGTCATATGTTTAGCTCTGTGATGATGCATTCCTGTTTCTCCATCAAAGAGCACCAACACCTACCATCATAAAATATCAGAGAGATATTGACATTGGTACAAATCCATCCTTGAGGGATTATGTTCCCTCTGTCCCTTTATATTGTCTTTTCTTCACAACTGCCTGCTCTGCAGACTTTAAGTCCTAGAATCAGACATGAAGAGACTCTACAAAGAATAGTAAATAATAGTAAATAAGTATGTTTGTGTTGGGGGGTGCTCCTGATCTGAATTCTGATTGATACAATGTTAAATAGCAATTACAAGATACTATTCAAGAGACTTTCAGTAAAAGCCTTTTATAATTTGCTCTTGTGTTGAATTAAATGATAAAATTTATTCTTAAAGTTGTGAGTTTTCAAGGTTTCACATACTAATAAATGAGTTTAGCAATGTGGCAGGATATAAGATTTTTTATGAAAGTATAATTAACAAATAAAAATAAAAATTATATATATAAAACATGGTATTTTGATATCATTATAAAATAGTTAAATCAAGCTAATTAGCATATCTATCACCTCACATACTTATCAGTTTTTGTGGTGAGAACATTTAAGACCAGAACTCTCTTAATAATTTTCAAGTATAAAGTACATTAACTCATAGTCACTGTGATATACAATAAATCTCCTGAATTAATCCTCTTTTCTAACTGTAACTTTATATCCTTTGACCAACATTTTTCCATTCCCCTCACCTCTGGCCCCTGGCAAACTACCAACCTATGCTGTTTCTATGAGCTCAACTTTTTTAGATTCCACTTATAAGTGACCATGCAATATTTGTCTTTCTGTGACTGTCTTATCTCACTTAGTGTAATATCCCCCAGCTTCATCTATATTGTCCCAAAGGACAGGATTTCCTTCTTTTTAAAGGATGAATAGTATTTCATTGTGTTTTTGTGTATGTGTGTGCATGTGTGTAATTTTTTTTATTCATCTATTAATGGGTACTTTTGTTGATTGTGTACCTTGGCTATTGAGAATAGTGTTACAGTGAACATAAGATTGCTAATATCTCTTTAAAATACTGATTTTAATTCCTTTGCCTATATGTTTAATAATAGGATTGCTGCATCATATGGTAGTTCTATTTTTAATTTTTTTAGTAACTCTCATACTGTTTTCCTTAGTGGTTCTCACCAACATTATGCAATGGTTCTTGTTTCTTCATCGCAGTATATAAGATTGACACAAAAAAATCAATTCTACTTCTATACAGTAACAGTGAACCCTCAGAAATAAAATTTTAAAATATTCTACTAATAATAACAGCAAAAATCATACATTATCTAAGAATAAATTTGAGGAAAAAAAAGCAAAACTTATTCCCTGAAATCTACAAAACATTGTTGAAAAAGGAGACCTGAAAAAATAGAAAGACAACCATTAAGAAAAGAGTGTTTAAAATATAACCAAATTTGTCATTGATATCGCCACCTCTGCCTCCATACCCACCTCTATTGTGCACTGCAGATTTTTCTATAATTAGAATTCTCTATAGACTAACGTCTATCTCAGTCTTCCCCTTCCTCCCTTTTCTATTCTTTTTTACACATTGTTATTCAAGGGAATATTAAATTATCTTATTTTTCTTAACCAAGTTCTGAATCAATTTAGAATACTAAAGGACAAAAGACATGGAGACCTGTGTTATCTGATATATACTAGAAAAGATGACATTTGTAGGCAAGTGGAATCAAAATACTGATATTCAAGATTAAAAAACTCAATTTTTACCAGCAATCCTGGAAAGCTTAAGCTCCAGGCTCATGACAAAATCAAAAATAATCAAGGAAATATGCTTTTCCAGGAATGTCAGTATACAAGACAAAGGGGAGAGGAAGAGTAAAGGGCATAGCATGAATTTCCTTTCTCTCCTAAACTCATCCTGTTTATTTCCCTGGGAGAGAGTATGTGAGGAAGTAGAGAGAGTCTAGAAGTTTCACACTGATAGCTGTTCCTCTGCATTAAAGAACATATTAGGATACAAAACAAAAACAAAACAAAAAACAACCCACTGTCCCTTGAATAAAATTCTTCCATTATAAAAGACTTCAATTACTAGGCTCCATTTTCCCGCAATTATAAGTATTGAACTAAAACTCAAAATTGTCACTAAAGTTTCTGTTTGTTCAGTCTTTAAAATGAAACAGCCCAATGTAAAACCGACAGTCTTAGATAATATGCTCCTTCATAGTCAACTTACTATTGCATACTTTCTTCTTTCTCCCAAACTTCATCATACATCCCACTCTCAGATGATTAACACAGAAATTTTTCACATATGAGGACATACAAATAATCAGAGGCAATTATCTCATCTCTGTACCACAACATCTCAATGAATTCCATCTTGCCAGTTTTAATGATTTGTTCATTGTCTTCATTTCATTTAATTTCTTGGAAGCATTTTGAGTGGTTGATTACCTTTCCTCTTTAAATGGGTTCTTCACTTCAAATGCAGGGATGCTATATATTCCTGATTTTTCCTCTATCTCACTGGGTACTCCTTCTTGATCTTTGCCACATGTTCTCCTTTTTTTTTTTTTTTTTTTTTTTTTTTTTTTTTTTTTTTTGCTTACTTATAAGTGTTCTCAGTTTTGAACTCTGATCTTAGACTCCTGTCAATATTCCCTCACATCCTAGATTATCTTATTCTTGCTCATGTTTTTAAATATTCCATATTTGCTGAAGATTCACACTTTAATATTTTAATCTGTTCTCCCCCAAGGGCCAGAATTACATTCACAAATGTCTACTCAACATCTAAATGGATGTCTAAATGGTATATACCAAATGTAACATGTATGAAACAAAATTCTTAATTCCACATCTCATCCCAAATCTATTTTTAATCCAGATTTCCTCATTTCAGTAGAAGGCAACAGGATTCATTTGAAGTCAGTTTGGATTTCCCTTATTTTTAACTCTTCACATTCAAACAATCAGAAAATCTTACACTGTATACCTTTATTCTTAAGAAATCAGAATAGTTCTCACAGAACCACTCGTGGTTGCAACTGTAGTCACTTCTTTTTTTTTTTTTTTTTTTTTTTTTTTTTTTTAGGAGACAGAGGCTCTGCCACCCAGGCTGGAGTGCAATGGCATGATCTCAGCTCACTGAAATCTGTGCCTCCAGGGTTCAAGCAATTCCCCTGCCTCAGCCTCCTGAGTAGCTGATATTACAGGCATATGCCACCATACCTGGCTAATTTTTTAAAATATTTTTAGTAGAGACAGGGTTTCACAATATTTGCCAGGCAGGTCTTAGACTCCTTATTTTGTGATCCGCCTGCCTCAGCCTCCCAAAGTGCTGGGATTACAGGTGTGAGCCACTGCATCCAGCCCTGTAGTAACTTTCATCAGACATAGACATGATATTAGTTTTCTATTGCTACATAACAAATGACTATGCACTTACTGGCTTAACACAGCAATCATTTATTTTTTCACTGTTGTATCCTAGGACTCCAGACATAGTTTAGTGACTCTCTGTTCACTGAATTAATAATGACAGGTTCTATCTAGGTGTTAGCCAGGGCTGTGGTCTCAACTGAGGCTCAGGGGTTCTTTCTAACTCACATCACTGTGGGTAGAATTCATTTTCTCTTAGCCATAAAATTCATAGTGCCTTATTTCATCAATGTCAACAAGAAAGGGTCTCAGCTCTTTCAAGTTTCCCTCCTCTAGACCCTGTTATAAAAAGGCTTAACTGATTATGTCAGGTCCATGAAAGATTGTCTTCCTCTTGAGCCCCACAGCTGAACTCATTAGGAACTTTAATTTTATCTGCAAAAAAAAAAAAAAAATCCCTTCACTTTCCACATATAATGTAACATTATCATGGGAGTGGCATCTACCATATTTGTAGGTTGTACTCCACACAAGGTAAGAGAGCTATGTAGGGCAAGTACACCAGTAGATAGGAACCTTGGACTGTCATAAAATTCTGCCTACCATAGATGCAGAGACCTTACCATGGTTGTTAAAAAAGTTCTTCAAACTTATCACTATTCTCTCATCTCCCTTTAATCTACCATTGTTTCTGTTCCCCTAACAGGTCAAGTAAAATTCAGCCTCAGTGCCTCTGGAAATTATTTTCTCTGCTAAAATGTTCTTTTCACAATATTCACATATTTAATTTCCCTTTTACTATTGTCTCATATGTAATATTGCAAAAAGGTTTTTACTGATCAACTATTAATAATTAAAAAAAACTTTAAATCTTGTTATTCCTTCTATCCCTTTATTCTGTTTTGCATGTATCATTGACTAGAATTATATCACATTGTATTATATTATTCATTAGCTAATATATTTTCTGTCACTACCTTTGCAGCTTAATATCTATTAGAGAAAGGGACTATTCTATTATATTGTGGACCACTTTATCCTTAAACATAATCAGTGCTCCTAAATGTATGCAAGACAAAAAAAAAAAAAAAAAGGAAGGAAGAGAGTAATAAAAGAATAATTATTTCAAAAAGAATATTTAATCTCATAATTTCATGTTTACATTTTAATGGCTTTCATTACTTACAGAATAAAATACAAAAAACCTTAAAGTACTGAAATAAAAAATACATAATCTTGTTCTTGCCTAACTCCCAAGATTTCTGTCCTACAATTCTGTGACCCATACTCTGATTCAGTGCAGCACTGAACTTCTCAATACAAAAGTCACATGTTTTGTTGTATAATATTTCTGTTTCTTTGCTAATGCATTTACCTGTCCCAGTTAATCTGCAGTAATCATTTATCTCATCCTGAGGTTTCTTTCCACAGAGAGTATCTCTACTCAAGTTTGTGACTGAGATAGGCATTCTTTCTATTTGCTTGTCTAATAAAGCTAACATAGTTTGATAATTGGGCTATATATATTTATTATTTTCCAATACGTATGTATCTGTTTTTACCATAAAGGTGATCAAAATTAGAAATTGAGTTTTATTCCTTGATCTTTTTGTAAATTGATTTGTTCCACTTTTTAAAGTAAGATATAATTTAATATTGGTTATAATCTCAATTTTAGTGATTCTTCTGCAAGCTTGGATAAACATTTATCAAATGTGGTAATTAATTATGATGGGAATTATATTATTCATTATATTAATTAAGATAAATAATACATTCATGAAATAAATTCACTATGCCTTTTGTTGTCAATTCCTCCCCAAACCCAGCCCCTAGTAACAACTGATCTGTTTTTTATTTCTCTAACTTGACTCTTCCAAGAACATAGTATACTACAAATTTAAAAATATGTATCTTTTGAGTCTGGTTCCATTTAACTTTTCATAATGCATTTGTAATTAATCTTTGTTGCAGCATGTATTAAAAGTTTGTTGCTTTTTATTGTTGAGTGGTAGTGCATTGTAAGATGTACCACTAGGGTGTGCATCCTTTCCTCTTTTAAGGGTATTTTTTTTTTTAATTCTCTAAATTATTAAAAAATAAAATAAAATCTTTATATGCACTAAAGTACTGGATTTTGTGAGAAAATACCTTTTTTTTCTATTTTCAGTTGACAGCATCTCTTTATGTCTCTCAGGCTGGAGTGCAGTGGCCTGATCATACCTCACAACAACCATAAATTCTAGGGCTCAAGGGATCCTCCTGTCTCAGCTTACTGAGTTACTGAGACTACAGGAGCACAAAACCATGCCTGATGATGATGATGATGATGATGATGATGATGATGATGATGATGATTTTATCTTTATAGAGTCAGTGTCTCTCTCTGTTTCCCAGGCTGGTCTCAAATTCCTGGCCTCAAGCAATCCTCCTGCCTCAGCCTCCCAAAGTGTTGGGATTACAGGCATGAGCCACTACACCTGGTCTGAGCACATTTTTCCAATTTGCCTGGGAAATACCTGGGAGTTTGTTTGCTGGGTTATAAGGTAAGTTTTTCTTTTAATGTCATAATAAACTGAAAAATACATTTTCAAAGTGACTATACCATTTTGCATTACTATCAACAATATACGATATTCCTGGACTGTCCCCTTGTCTACATTTGACGTTGTCAGGATTTTTAGCCATTCTATCTGTGTATATATACAGATGTGAAATCACAAGTATATCATTGATAGCTTAATTTTATTAAAATCTAATAATGGTTATTATTAATGCCACTACTTTGAGATTAGTGGTATTATTAATTTGGTAGGTCGAGGCAGATCACTTTGAGATTCCGAGGCAGGCAGATTGCTTTGAGCCCAGAATTTGAGACCATTTTGGGCAACATGGCAAAACTCTATCTCTGCAGAAAATAAACAAAATTAGTCAAGCATAGTAGTGCATGCCTGTAATCTCAGTTACTTGAGAAGCTGAGGTGGGAGAATACATTGAGCTTGTGAGGTCAAGAGTGCAATGAATCATGATCGCACCACTGCACTCCAGCCCAGGCAACAGACCAAGTCTCTGTCTCAAAAAAAAAAAAAAAAAAAAAAAAAAAAAAAAAAAAAAAAAAAAACATGAAAAATGAATAATGATAAACATATGTCTGTATGCATTTACCATCCATACATCTTAGGTGGAATGAACATTACAATATCTTGCCCACTATTAAACATTGTGTTTATTTTCTTCTTATGTATTAGAGTTCTTTCCTTTTAAATTTTCTCTCAGACCAGGATTATATTTTCGCCCCCCCTTTTTTTTTTTTTTTTTTTTTTTTGAGATGGAGTCTCGCTCTGTCGCCCAGGCTGGAGTGCAGTGGCCGGATCTCAGCTCACTGCAAGCTCCGCCTCCCGGGTTTTATGCCATTCTCCTGCCTCAGCCTCTCGAGTAGCTGGGACTACAGGCACCTGCCACCTCGCCTGGCTAGTTTTTTTTGTTGTTGTTGTTTTGTTTTTTTGTATTTTTTAGTAGAGACGGGGTTTCACCGGGTTAGCCAGGATGGTCTCGATCTCCTGACCTTGTGATTCGCCCGTCTCAGCCTCCCAAAGTGCTGGGATTACAGGCTTGAGCCACCGCGCCCGGCCTGTATTTTCGTCCTTTTAACAGTACTTTTAAGAGAACAGATCTTAATTTTGATAAAGTCCACTAGAGTAAGAAAAAAGCAAACAAAAAACCTGGTGTATATATGGAAGATAAGAAATCTTGGCTTACCCCAGAGTTATATTTTCTGATATGTTTTTGGCTTTAAGTTCAAACGTTAATTTTAGTATACTCTAGGAATTAGAATAGAGTTTTTTTTTTTTTTTTTTTTTTTTTTTTTTTTTTTTTTTAATATATGTATATCCTTTTGTTTGAGCACCATCTGTTAAAAAGTCTGTCTGTTCTCCCTTGAATGACCTTTCTCATTTTCCATATAAGTTGACCATATATGCATGGCTCTGTTTCTGAACTTTCTTCTGTTCCATTGATCTATAAGTCTTCTCTTCATCTAAAACCAGGTTGTCTTGACTAACACAATTTTTCTAGTGCCTGGAAAACATGAAGCTTGAGTCTTCCAGCTTGTTCTACTTGTTCTTCCTTGGATTGCTCATTCTGTTTTCTTTTTATATAATTTTGAATCAGTTTGTTGATTTATTAAAAAAAAAATTCTGGGATTTTGATTTGAATTGTGTTAAATCTATAAGTTAAATTTTAGAGAATGGGAATCTTGACAATATGGAATATTCACTCCATGAACATGCTATATCTCCCTATTTGTTTAGATCTTCTGTGATTTCTGTTATCAGTGTTGTGCTGTTTTCAGTGTACAGATAGATAGATGTTTCCTATAGTTTATAGGTTTCATACTTAAATATTTTAGTTTTGATGTTATTAATATGGTACTGTTAAAATTAAATTTTTCTTTTTTATATATTTTATATATATATTGAAATACATTAAAAAAACACTGGCCTTGTGCCTTGCAACTTTGGTAAATTCATTTCCCAGTTCTATATGATTTTTGTAGCTTCTTTTTGTGTTTTTATGTAGACATTTATGAAATATGGAAGAAGAGGCAATTTATTTTTTTTCTTTCAAATGTATATACTTTTATTTCTATTTCTTATCTTGTTACCCTGGCTTTTTCTCCAGCAAGATGTAAAATATGAGTGGCATAAGTAAACACCCTCATCTTTGAAGAGCTTAATAGCCCACCAAAGTGCTATGAAAATTACTTCAAAGTGAAAATATCTGACCAAACAGCAGCACATGAAAAAAAAAAAAAAATATGTAAATTTAAACAGAACCTCTCAAAAATACAGCTGTATTGGCCCTCCTCTCAGAGAGTTTTCTGATTTGGAAAAGATGGACCCTTAGCATGGGAAAGTACAAATTCAGCTGTCTGTCAGCATCAAACAAACCAAGATGACTTTTCATATTTCCCCAGTGAAACCCTAAACTCTCCCGCTCATTGTAGCTTAGAATATCACAAGCCTGTTATTTCTGTTTGTGTGTGTTTGTGTGTTTTACCACTTTACACAACACTAAGTGTTTCTGCTTATACGCCAGTGCACACATGACTAAACCTCATGGTTTAACATAAGCAAGTAAATAAATGTGATACATCACATATACAGAATTAAAAACTAAAATGATATGATTGTCTCCCTAGACATAGAAAAACCTTTTGACAAAATCCAGTATCCTTTTATGGTAAAAACCCTGAACAAACTAGGCATAGAAGAAACATACTTTAAAATTAAAAAAAAAAAAAAAAAAGCCATATATAACAAGCTCACAGTCAACATCATACTGAATGGAGAAAAGTTGAAAACATTCACCCTGAGAACTGGAACAAGACAAGGATGCCCACTTTCACCAGTTCTATTCAGCATAGTACTGGAAGTCCTCCTAGCTGGGACAATCAGGCAAGAAAATAAAGGGCATCCAATTTGGAAAAGATGATGCCAAACTATCTCCGTTTGCTGATGATAATATCATATACCTAGAAAACCCCAAAGACTCCTCTGAAAGACTTCTAGATTTGATAAATGAATTCAGTAAAGTCTCAGATTACATATCAATGTGCACAAATCAGTAGCACTGGTATATACCAACAATGACCAAGCTGAGAAAAAAGTCAAGAACTCAGTTCCTTTTACAATAGCTGCAAAAAACAAACAAACAAAAAACACCCTAGAAATACACTTAACAAAGAAGGTGAAAGATCTCTGTTAGAAGAGCTACAAAACACTGCTAAATGAAATCATAGATGATACAAACAAATAGAAATACATCCCATGTTCATGGATTGGAAGAATCAATATCTTAAAAAGGACCATACTGCACAAAGCAATCTACAATGAATCAATGCAATTCTGATAAACATACTAACTTATATTTTTATAGAATTATGGAAACCAATTCTAAAATTCATATGGAACCAAAAAAGAGCCTAAATAGGTAAACTAATCCTGTGCACAAGAAACAAATCTGAAGGCATCATATTACTGGACTTCATATTACCAAAACAGCATGGTATCTGTATAAAAGTATGTACATAGACCAATGTAACAGAAGACAGAACCCAGAAATAAAATTGAATACTTACAATTAACTGATATTTGACAAAGCATGAAAAAACATAAATTGGGGAAAGGACACCCTATTCAATAAATGGTGCTGGGAAAACTGGCAAGCCAATTGTAGAAGAATGAAACTAAATCCCTATCTCTCACGTAATACAAAGTTTAACTCATGACGGATCAAAGACTTACATCTAAGACCTGAAAACCTAAAAGTTCTAGTACAAAACCTAGAAAGAACTCCTCTGGACGTTGGCTGTGGCAAAGAATTTATGACTAAGACTCCAAAAGCAAACATAATTAAAACAAAAATAAATAAATTGGACCTAATTAAACTAAAAAGCTTCTGCATAGCAGAAGAAATAATCATCAGAGTAAACAGATACCCACAGGATGGTAGAAAATATTTGCAAACTATGAATCTGACAAAGGACTGATATCCAGAATCTACAAGGAAGTCAAACCAGCAAGAAAACAAAAACAAATAATCACATCGAAAAGTGGGCAAATGACATGAGCAGACATTCCTCAAAAGACGACATACAAATGGGCAAAAAACGTTTGAAAAAATGTTCAACATCACAAATCATCAGGGAAATGCAAACTAAAACCATAATGAGATATCACCTTACCCCTGCAAGGAAGGCCATTATTAAAAAGTCAAAACACAATAGATGACATGGACGTAGTAAAAAGGGAATGCTTATATATGGCTGATGGGAATGTAAATTAATACAATCTTTATAGGAAATGGCATAGAGATTTCTTACAGAACTAAAAGTAGATCAACTGTTGATCCAGCAATCCCACTACTAGGTATCTTCCCAAAGGAAAAGAAGTCATTATATCAAAAAAGACACTTACATGCACGTGTTTATTGCAGCACAATTCACAGTTGCAAACATAATGAAATCAACCCAAGTGTCCATTAACTGATGAGTAAATCAAGAAAATGTGGGATATATGCACCATGGAATACTACTCAGCCATTAAAAAGAATGAAATAATTCTTTTGTAGCAACTTGGATGAAGCTGGAGGCCATTACTTTAAGTGAAATAACTCAGGAATGGACAACCAAATAAAGAATGCTCTCATGTATAAATGGAAGCTAAGTTATAGGTATGCAAAGCCATGCAGAGTGGTAAAATGGACTTAGGATATTCAGAGGCGGGTGGGTGGGGAGGAAGGATAAAATACTTAAGCGGGTCATTGTCTGTGGTAAATTTCCAGGGTTTGTCCTCTCGCGCCAAGAGGATTAATGACAGAGATACACAAGAGGAGTGAATATAGGAGCTTGGACACTAATAGGCAAAAGAAAGAGAAACGAAAGCAGCGCTCTCTCGGCGAGACAGAGGGGTGTCCGAAAGGGAAAAGCCAGCCTGCTACAGACTGCACCAGATTTCATAGGTAGGCTTGAGAGGGAGATGTCTGATTTACATAGGGCCCACAGATTGGTTGTTCAGGTGTGACATTTACACAGTACATGAGGAAGGTGGCCACACCACCCTAATCTTATTATGCACATGGGCTTTCCACTTGGTGGCCATGTTGTCTTCTTCTTACTGTACACGTGGCTGACAAAGAGCAGGGAAGATGGAACCACCATTTTGAACCTGCTTAGTCCCAGGTAGCCTTTTTCTATTAGCACAGCTGCCAGTATTCACCCATGGAAGCTTCCAGCTTGCTTGTCTATGTTTTCAGTTCAATTTTACAGGCTGCTCTCTGTTAGAAAAGGAAATGATTTCGGGGCTACTTTACATTAAAAGGAAAACCCTACAGAGGACTTCCTTACCTTCACTATCTGCCTACCTAATTTCTTTTTAACTATTATATCAGTACTACATATTGAGTACAATGTGCATTACACAGGCGACAAGAACACTAAAATATGACTTCACCACTATACAGTTCATTCATGAACCAAAAAACGCTCGTATCTCCAAAGCTATTGAAATTTATTCATAGATAGATATTAAAAGCCTGTCTTTTTTTCTGTTAATCTGTATATTGTCATTTCATTTGTAGGCCCCCAAACACTAGACCCAAGTTGTAGAAGTAAAATTTTCCTGTCCTGTTTTGGCAAGGAGGAGGGAATGGTTTAGTCTCTTAGCTTACCCTGAAGACTCCTGCTGAGATACTGGATTCTATGACCAAGCTGGCAAAGGGAAACCTTTTACCAGTCAGACCCCTGAATCTCTGCTCAGGGTCCTGAGGAAACACAATAAAAGCTACTCCTATTTTTTTTCCAAAGAGTATTTTCTAAAATTTAGATTTAAAGGAGAAAAATTTTGGTTAGAACTAGTTTTTTGTATACTGCGACTCTTCTTGCAGATAGCCATTATGCTTTCGTTTTTCACTGTCTATTGCGCTATAATTTTGTGTTGTGCTGTCTAAACCGTGTTGTTTGTTTCCTGACAATTTAGCTGTGCAACTCAAAAAGAATGTTTTCTTTGGATTTTGGCCTGCTGGGAGAGAGGTGACAAATTGTCAGGTCTGCGCTCAGACGTGGACAGCCATCAGGAGGAAAACATTATCTTTCACCATGAAGTATGATATTTAGTCTCTACTCATTAGCAATATATAGGAGTGGCATTCTATTGCCAGTGTACTGAGAGCTTTTAACATGAATGATGTTGATGTTTTTGTCAATTTTTTCTTTTGCATGTAATAAAATGTTAGCATAGTATTTCTCATGTGCTCTATTAACATGGTTACTTTCATTGATTTTCTATTGTAAAATCAGTTTTGCATTCCGTAAGTAAAACACACTAGGACACAGTATACTATTATCTTTAATATTAAAAGCAAATATTAGTGGATTTGCTTTACTAGTTTTATTTTTATTTTTATTTTTGAGAATTTTTCACCTATATCATGATGTTTACTGCTTGATAGTTTTATTTTCCTACTCTCTTTGTTTGGCTTTGCTATCAGTATAAGTCCAGCACCATAAAATAAACTTGTAAATATTTTTCCTATTCCACATTCCAGGAAAAATCTATGTTAACTTGGTATTATGTCTTCCTCAAATAATTGGTATAACTCCTCAGGATAGCCACCTGGGTAAAGAGGTTTCTTTGTTAGAAAATTGTTAGCTACAAATTTAAATCTTAAACGATATAAAATATTTAGGTTATTTAATTATTCTGGAGTAGTTTGTACATTTTAAGACATTTGCCCATTTTAGAGAAGTTGTTGGATCTATGAATACAGCGTTGTTTAAATTTTTAAATTCATATTATTTTCATATATGCTTGTTCTGTGATGTCACTTCTTTTGTTTTTATTATGGGTATTTTGTATCTTATCTCTGTAAAATTTTCTTTGTCAATTATGCTAAAACTTCAATTTTGTTAACATTTTTTTAAAAAACCAGCGATTTTGTTGTTGTTATTTATATTTGTTTTTTGTTTGTTTGTTTGTTTGTTTTGAGGCAGAGTCTCACTCTGTTGCCCAGGCTGGAGTACAGTGACATGATCTTGGCTAACTGTAACCTGCACCTCCCAGGTTCAAGTGATTCTCATGTCTTTGCCTCTCAACTAGCTGGGATTACAGGTGCAGGCCACCATGCCCAGCTAATTTTTGTATTTTTAGTAGAGATAGGGTTTTGCCATGTCACCAGGCTGGTCTAGAACTCCTGGCCTCAAGTAATCCACTGGCGTTGGCCTCCTGAAGTGTTGAGATTACAGTTGTGAGCCACCATACCCAGTCCAGAGATTAGTTTTTAAAAATGTCTTTATTTATTTTGTTTTCAAGAATGTTAAGAATTTTTTTAATAGATCTTTCTGTCGACTTGCTTTTACTTTAACTTATTATTCTTTTTCGAGTATTAACATTACACCTTAAATCTTTTCCATCTTCCAAAAGCACATTGTAGTTCCTTGACACTTGATGCTTGCTCTTGTTTTGGTGCAGAGGGTGCAAGAGACTTATTCTTTATTCTTACTCACTATAAAGCTCAGATAGGCACTGTATACCTGGCCCTGAATTGTGGTGCCTTCTTTGTGATTCTTTTACTTTTCCACCTGTATGTCTGGTGTCAGGATATATCGCTGCCCCTCTCCTAAGAGTAGAGAGGTCTTTTTTATTCCTCCTGTCTTCTTTTTTCCTGAACTGCAATGGGTTTCCACCAATGCCATAAGTGCAAAGGAGTTTCTTGCCCCTTTCTAGCATTTTAAGGCCTTTTTCTATTATGCATGATAGAAATGTTTGTGTGGGGCTCAAACAGCAGCTGCTATTCCCTCCCCAAGGCCTGCACAAGAGTGTTGATTTATCAGTGCTATCACCTTCCCCCCACCACCCCCTTTTTTTTTTTTTTTTTGGTGAGGCTGCAAAAAGTACAATTTCCAATTTGTATCTGCATCCCCCAGAGATTTGTATTCTCCCACTTGTCCATACATTTCCTTTTTCAAATCATTAAAATTCTAGCTAAATTATATTTTTTCTCACTACCCAGACATCTTCTCTACGAAAGTAACTACTTATACCTGATGCTTTCATGAAAATACCATCTTTCATTAAATTTTGGTCAGTTGGTTTACCAGTGATCTACTTCCATGGTGCACTCAAGAGAACTTATAAATTTGCAGGTTGTCTAGCAGTTTTTTCATAGGTGTAGAAATGTTCTTTCAATTTTATTAACATTTAAGGTAGAAGTTAGACAATATTGATAGTTTAAAACACAGGCTCTCGTATACAATGTGTCTTAAGACAGTCTCTCAATAAAGGCTTATTTAATGAATGAATTGCAGTATTTTATATATAATGTATGATTAAATCTTTAGAGTAGTATTCAAATTATATATATGGATTTAGAGGATTATGCCATGAAAGACTCCTACAATAGTTATAAAAATTAATCAATATGATTAGGGGAAAATCCAGCAACAGAAAGATAGTTACTGTGGTTTGACTATTTTATTAATGATGAGTGTTTAGGAATATTTAGCAGGACTGATGGTGAAGCAAAACAGTATTTTAAATTTGGAGTTTGGGCTGGTGAACTGCTTCCTAGAGGTATGCTACGTGAAACAAATGCATTCTGAATGTAAAATGATACACTAATTCCTGGATGGGAGTATTAAGAAAGTTCATTGGAAACTACTTTGATCATCTTCTACTCAAACATATTTTTACCATGTTTTTTGGATTCCACTGTGCCAGGCTCCTGTCCTCAATTAACATTTCAACCACAGTCATTATTGATTATTTGCATATTTTCATTTAAGATTTATTTACATAATAATGATGTTGATAGTAATAATAGTTATGTATATAACATTTATCTAGTGATAGACACAGTTTAAAGTATAATACATATATTTTTAATACTTAAAATGCACTAGGGATTAAGTATTGTTATCTATAATCTATGGATGAAGAAACTGAGGGAGAGAGAGGCTGAATAACTTGTCCAAGTTCACAGATTATGAGTTACAACATAGTTTGGCCTATTAAGTAAATGTTTGAAAATAATGGCCAGATGTTGTGGTATTTCTCCAAGTAAGAATCTGTCATTTATTTCTCAAGTGCCATGTGGAGAACAGCTGTTTCACAGACATACATAGCACCTTAAAGGTCATGAGGTGGGAAGAACTGATCAAAGACTAAGTCTCTATTCTCAGTAAAGCCAAGTTTTTCATGGAGGGTGTAATAGTCCATTCTCACACCACTATAAAGAAGCACCTGAGACAGAGTAATTTATGAAGAAAGAGGTTTAATTGACTCATAGTTCCACAGGATGTACAGGAAACATGGCTGGGAAGCCTCAGGAAACTTACAATCATGGTTTACATTTTGTTTGCCTCTCCAAATTAACACATTTATTCATATTAGACTCTGAGGTTTTCCTGTTTTCTTATTTTCATCATGTTTTATTAAAAATATATTTTAGCATACATTTTACCACCACTTTTAGTTATTTAGTAAAAGGCATACTCAGGGGGCCTGATAGAAGATGAGTGCAGCAGTAATTCCTTGCATACACAACAATGACTTGCAAAAAAATTTCTTAAGTTTTTAAATACTCAACTCTCTAGTGTTCACGCAAAAACTCAGTCAAAATACTATTTTTCTTTGAATTTGTTTTCAGGCCTTATGTTGCCTCATTAAATTTAGAAGGAAAAAAAAAATCCGAAACATTTAAATCTTTTGAATGTTCTAAGCTGATGGGCACATTTCTTTCTCAAGAAGACGTGATCTTATGTAAATGATTTTTTAAAAAGTAGTCATTCTTTGTGGATGCGGCACCACATAATTTCACAAGTTACTAACCCCTTTAGCTGGACAACTTTGTGTAGGCACAGCTTGTACAAATTGTTCCTGCTCTTTTCTGCTTGAATGATTAAGTGCAGGCAAAAGATAACTGAGCACATATAACTGTGCTCATTGGATAAAATCCTTGAATTTTTCTGAATTGAAAGTTGATACCAACACAAAATATAATACATTTTTAATACTGAAGCATACTTACAGTAATTGAGAAACCTATATATCCTAATTTTTAAGTTCAAGAGACTTTACATTTTTAGTGAATTACTGACCATAATAAATAATTCATAGGTTATCTTATAGTTACTTGTGTTCACATATAAAAACACTGAAAATAAATCTCAGATTAGGATATTATGTGGATAAGTCAAATTTCTTTCATTAAAATTAGGAATAAAATAGCTAATTACATATCATTACATCATATGAATAACTGGTATTATATTTCTTTTTTTGGTGATATCTTAGCATCATACCTACTTTTTCTGATAATTCGTATTATTATGTAGTGTGACACATTAGTTGTGTCATATCAGACAGATGTCATAAATTTTCCCTGTCAATAAAGCAAAGCTTTTACTTGTAACCTGATATTGTTATTTCAGAAGTAAGTTAAATTTCAAATTTTAACAATTTATGGCAGTGCAGTACTTAAATTGGCAGATAAAAATGCATATATTTATCATGTGCAACATGATGTGTTGAAGTATATGTACATCATTTGCACATTTTCACCCCAATGTAAAGTTATTTTTACATTTTTCTGCAATCTACTCCCATGATTTGTTTACAAATAGATTACAAAATTAACACGCTAAGGATTATATTCAAGCTCTATATAATAGAATTCACAGTTTATTTTTTTTCTTTTTTTCATTTTTATGTATGTTGCCATCTTACATTCCAGTAAAGAGGAAACAATTATTTTAATGTACCCTGATTTCAATTATTTCTTCTAATGTGGGCTGTATTTTTTAGGCATACATTTTGTTTCTACAATAGAAAAAATAAGGTGAATGTCTGAGGAATTCATCCTAAGCATTTATAACTGCATCTGAGAGCATGCTATCTGTCTCCTAAAGTCTAGACTATTCTCCATGTGGAAAATCTGTGACCAGAAGCCAAAACTCACTTCTTGGCACATACCCTCTTGGATATGATTAGTGCTGAACAAAGCAGAAATAATAGTTTTTGGAACAAGAAGGTAAAGCAGAGTTGGTCTCCTAAGCCTATGGAAAGGTAGATTAACGCAAAGGGAAGAATCAATTTCATTGTTATGAGTAGGATCATAACTAGCTGAAATTAATAGATAATTCTTGCAGCAGGGATCAACTGGGTTAGGTGTTACTCATCTTGGAGTCCTTGACATCACTGGGAATTAAAGGTTTTCATTATATTATCTGAAGTTAGTTCAAGATAATTATGAAAATCCTGTAGTCTATTTAAAAAAGTATTGTTTCCTGTGGTTTCATCAGACTTAACTTTATTTTAGGTGCATAGTATGTGTACATGTGTTAAATGCATGTAATTTATTTCACTCTCCCAACTGGAAATTCTTTATTTTGCTAAAAAGAAACTAAAATATATGTCGAATTTTTACTGTGACATTTGAAAGATGCTGTCCAAGATGTTATTGTGCCCAATTATACCTACTTTGTTGAGCTTGAATATAATCCTTAGCATGTTAATTTTGTAATCAATTGTAAACAAATCATGGGAGTAGATTGCAGAAAAATGTAAAAATAACTTTACATTGGGGTGAAAATGTGCAAATGATGTACATATACTTCAACACATCATGTTGCACATGATAAATATATGCATTTTTATCTGCCAATTTAAGTAAATTTTAACAAAATAAAAAATACAAAAAATAAAGTTACTTTGAATCAGTGCAGTCTATCAGTATGTAGACTAACATCAATATTTGGGACCTGCTTTATTAAGATGAAATTTTTATGTAAATTCTTATAAGAATAGACTTTGTTTGCAGTTGTTAAAATGAATACATAAGAAACAACAAGACAGACAGGCTGTCACAGTAGCAGCTACTCCAGTCTGTACAAGAGACACGGAAGAGAACAAGTAGACGTCTGTTTTCTTGCTGCCTGGAATAGAATGAGCTGCTAAGGAGATTATGGCCTTAGGCTTGCCTGTATGTATGCCATTCAATTAGAAAATGGAATATGTGAATTTCTCTAAGTTGACAAAGAATTCCAACTGATAGTATTATAGTTGAACGTGAACCTTTGCTCCATAATTTATCTTTAAAGATTATTTGATTTGTTTTTATCTCTTAAAGTCTTCTCTTGATACAATCTGAAAATTAATTTAATAAAAATTTTATAATGTGCCAACTTATAACTAAATCCTGCATATGCAGCCTCTCCAGAGCTTCTTATTTTCCATACAGCTTTAAAAAATATAAAAGTACGGATTGTTCTCAAAACATATCAAAGTTATTTTGAAAATTGTTTAAGCATATATATTAGTTGAATCACAATAAAATAAATTGGTATCTCCATAACATGTAATACTGTAAAATAACACAACAGAAATTTAGAGCTGTAATTATTAGCAAAAAGTATCAGACAATAGTATGAGGGAAAAGCAATGACAAACATCATCTATGAATACAATTATCATTGAAGTCAGTTTACAGGTACACACAAGCACATTACTTTCTCAATGATTATATGGTGTGATTACTAACAGTGGTGCATCTATTCCCCATATACTCATGTATACATACACTTAATTAAAATTCTACCCTATATTAAAGAAAAGCAGAGTAGATATCTAAAGATTTAGATAGTGTCATGGTATAAGTAGAATGAGGAATAACATGAATCTGTTCACTAAATTCACCATAAGGTCTATCAAAGCAGAAATGTTGCCCTGGACCTAAACACAGACACAGACAGATACTTACACACACAAGCGCATACCTACTCATGCACGCACATTTGGACATCTTATTTTTTTTTTCAACAATTTGATTTCATATACAAGAATGCTAATTTTCTTTTACATTGAACATAGACAAATAATGTAATTGCAATCAAATTATATCTATTCATGGACTTACATGATGATTGGTTAAGAATATCTTACAAAGTGGCAACACTGACAACTTCATCTCTATCTCACAATCTCCAATTTTGTTAGCATGGTGACTTCCAGGGTATCTGGCACGTTTGACCAGTGGTCTGCACACACACCTGGCCCACGATTCAAAGCAGTTACAAGAGGAAATTTGTCTTGAGCTGGAAAAAGTATAGGCCTGGTTACTATTTCCTGTCAACAAGATGTGTTAAAAGATCAGTTACCACATGCAGGAGGTGTTACAGCACCACATCCTACACCAAAATTCAGAGCATAAAAATAAATGCTTATTGTACTTTTGAAATATTGCACAAATTTCACTCATGACCAATCCTAGCCCAGGACCACATAGGGAAGGAGGTTCTGGAAAACATAATTCTAGTTTAGCTACTTAATAAGAAACAATGCCACCATAATAAGGAGTGAGGGTGTTGTTCTGATTTCAGTATTTTCTACAGAAAACACTAGGAGAGAAAGTAAAGAGCCAGGATAGGCAACAACTGTATTCACTGTACCTAAAAGTAGAGAAATGGGATGATAACTTGAGAGGGTTATGAATTTATGACTGGGATTTTTGTAGTTAAATGAGATCAATCATAACATATATGCTTCATTAGGATACATCAGGAAAAAGTGAAAATATGATTCAAGAGAGAAAGAACGGCATTTCTGGACCCATGTCTGAATTAATTAAAAGATGTCCCTAGTGTGTAAATAGGTGGGTTGGTTTTTGCTAGAGAAATTTAAATTAATTTATAGCAATAATAGAAAAATTATAGTATATGACCATAGATAAGGGTAGCTAGATAACTTAAATGTCAGGAGCTTGTGGCAGTAATGTTACAAATGATTCCATTTTGAAGTAAAATAGATAATCATTACATGAGAGTGAGGTTGAAATCAGGGCGTTGGAGTTTCAAAGAGAAAGTGAATATTATGAAATAATTGTGTAAGTGACTAAGGGAGTAAATAGATTAAGGAAGTATTGTATGGCTGCTGGTAAGCACTAAATCCAGAGCAAGACTTTTCAGAACATAGAGCTCTGTACAACTACACAAGTCGCTTGCTCATAAAGCCAGATCTGCATAGGATGTGATCCAAATTAAAGTATTAATATATATATATAAGTAAATCTACATTATTCAAACTCTTCATGATTCTAAATTGCTTAGACAAGTGCTTCTGGCAGTATTATTTTATTCTTGAATTATATTCTTTCTTATGTAGACATATAGAAGTCAAAATATTTCTCACAAAATGCAACTGGAATATGTTTTGCTATGCAAATTAATTTGATATTTTACATGAATGTTATTTCTGAGTCAGTTTTTAATCATAAGATGTTGGTAAAATCAATATGGGTGAAGTATTCTCTTGATTATTTGCTCTCAATTATCTTTATGGCAAATCTATCTACATTTCCTGACCAATGACCTACTCTGTGACTTGACAGACACTTCTGTGCTTTCTACCACTGTGCTTGTCTTTCAGCCTCTTTAGTTCTCTACACTATGACATGATTTTGAAAAGTAAAGAAACCATGAGGCCACACCAATTATTTCCATTTTTTTAGACCCATGAAGCAGGTTTTAAATACAGAGGTTGTTAGGTCAAAGATGTTAAAAGGTTTTCAAATATTAATTCATCAAAGCTATGTGCTTAAAAAAGATTTTTAATATGAGCAGCCATCTGTGCATTTGCAAACAGTTTAACAAAAAGTATACCTAATTACTAAATGTGGATACAAATCTTCTTAAACACCTACATGAAATGTAGAGATATTGAGGTGAGAATTTGCCATGAATGTGTAATAGTGGCTTTTAGTTCCTATTGTTGTTATAACCATCCACGAATGCAATTGGTAACCACTTTTTATCTTATTAACTTTGTTTTTAAAGATAATTTATTTCTTTTCTTTCTCGACCTATGTTTTTGGTGCAAGTTCCTGGGATTAGACTCACCTCGGAAGGTGTAGAGATACACCGAACATCTTTTGTTAGTATAGGTACACATCCATCAATTTAGATGACAATTCCATTGGAAATCAATAAACACAGAAACTAAATATTTCAAAGCTTGTCAACAAAGTGGTTTGTGGAGCTAGAGAGCTCAGAAAAATCACCCAATTTATGATCACTGGCTTAAATGAGTGAACTGTACTATGATCAATTTCAAATAAAACTTACGTATGATACTTGACTAACAATTTGTTCTATTTTTCTATTCCATTCGCCTCTGTACATGATCTTTTCATTTTCCGTCAAGTAATTGGTAATAGTAATCAGAGCCTGTAGAAACACAAATTGTCTGTCAGTTCTGGTAAAATAAGACAATCATGAATTTGAAAAATATATCCATTTCATCATCCAATCACTAATATTTGGAGAGTTACTGGATCTGTAATATTATTAGCGAAATGAAGGAATAGATACTAGTGATAGGCAGGACAGGAAGATTGGCCTTTTGTATTAAAAGTTACAAAGTTATCTTCAAATTAAGACAGGAAATAATTTTGAGAATTGTATATTTTCATAGTGTTCAATAAACACTTTTGGAATTTACGAAGAAAAGAATCAAACGGGTAAGTAGAGTTCTTTGAGGAAAAGAAAATATGAATCACTCTGGTGACATATAAATGAGAATGTGAAAGTGTCAAAGGTAATTCAGCATGGCTGTCTCATAAATATTGACAAATTAAGCATTTTAGGCAAATGTTTTGTTTATTGTTCTTCTGAATTTTATTCTTAAAATTTTGTTTAATACAAAGCAGCCACTGAAGTGAAAGGCAATGATAAATTGCTATATGTATATCATTATAGTTAAGCAAAGAATCACATATAAATTCTATTGTAAGGAAAAAGTAAAATATTAAAATAGATATCTGTACCCACTTCACCCACAGGCTTCATACTATTATAAGTAAAATCCATGATTTATTCACTGATAATAATAAACATGTTGAATGTGTCTCTTCAGTCTGCTATTTTTCTAGTAATTTATTCTCTTAATACATACTTTAAAGACACACAGGTATGCTTATTTTTATTGATTTTTCAATCAGATGTCAATTTACCCTTACTGGAGTAAGATAAATAACTTTGAATTATCATGATCATTAAAGCATTTTTAGCATTTTTACTGAGGTAGTGTGTTAAATTATATTAGTCTTTGTTTAATCCACATGCACTTAATGAATGGTAAACTTTAAGGGAGAGTTAGTATGGCACAGTAAGGAAATTCATTTCTACTTTGTCACCCTCTATAAAGATGGGAAAAGAAGATATCTACAAAGAAGTGTGAACTTGCATGTATTCACACCCATAGCGTTCCTTCATTAATTGTGGTTAACAGACATTCTTTTTAACTGTTTTCACTTAGGAGTCATAATCATTGTAATTCATCCTTATTATAAATTGGCTTATGTTAGAAAGAAAATAAATTTATTGTTATATAATTGGAGGATCTTTAGCCTTTTTTCTGTATTTATATGGCCTACTTTATTGTAAATAATATTTAAGGCTAACAATCATTAAATGACTTTCAATACAATGGCCAAAAATTGTGTGTGTGTGTGTGTGTGTGTGTGCATGTGTATCTAAATGCATTAATTGATTGGTAACCTTATGCTTGATATAAGATGTATACACCCACAGATGACATATTTAGCATTCTAAAATTGTTTTAAAATTTTGATTTAGGCTGTACTGCTCTTCTGGAATGTTTTCTGTGAGAACATGTGGTATTACAAATTAACCACATAAATTACTAATTATATAACATTTTATTGATTACTGTTGTTACCTTTATAATTTCATTTTTCTTTTATATCTGAAGAAACTTTTTATAGTATTAACTTATTGACTTTATGTCCTACTTGGATCAATTGATATCCTTATGGAGAAATTTTAAAAAGATACAGGGGAACTGTATAGAGTTAAAGATCTATAGAAACACTGAAGTGTTAAAATAATGATTAAAAATTTCAACTAATTAGAAGGAGAAAACATTTTCAAACATTAATAGCACCTAACAGTTATGTGCTAAATGAAAAGAAAGACACTATCTCTTTCAGGGAGAAGCTATACAAAATAAAATAGCAGAGAAAAAGTATTTATTTAGTAGGAAAGATGAGGGTATAAAAACAACACACTTTTTAGTTGTGCCCTGTGGGTTTGTCAAGTCTACTGGGTTCTTATTTTACGTTCTGTCTCATTCTCTAATAACTTGAAGTTCAAAGAGAGAAAGTTTAGGAGGCTAAATTGATGAGCAAATATAGCAAAACATTTAGGTTTCATTTACGTTTTTCCACCCCCAATTTGCAATGGTCCAGTGGAAACAGGAAAAGAATTGTGCATGTTTCTAGAGCAGAGGAAGCTTGGTCTTACAATGAGTATAGGAGGAATAGGACACTACAATATATAAATGCTACTTTACTAAAAGTAATTGTATATAAAACTATTTTATGATTGTAATCATTCAATTTAATGTCTATTGACAAGTAGATAGACATGCCACTGCCTATCATCTGTTGTGATTAGAAATGAAAAAAATATTCTGAGAGTCACATAGCTTCATCAAAATTAATAGATGTCATATTTATTTGTTACATATTTATTAAATAAGATATTTTAAATTTCCATCATACATCTCATAATTTATAAAGTTTCACATGAACTAGTTGATCTTTGTTAATGCTTGGAATGGGTATACATTTATTTTAAAAGGCAATTAATTGTTTTTACATTAAATATATTATTAAATTATCTAATTTTTAATGAACATGTAGCATATTATATAAGAATATAGCATATTTTACAGAAAAAAAGCTCTGTATGTGAGCAGAATCCAAATTTTCAGATTTTGCACCTTCTTTATGAGCATGTTGGCATAACTTTCAAGAAGAAAAGAGGTGACAGTGACCCATTAGCAACACCAGATATAAGTTTATAGTAAAAATCATAGCTCTCCAACAAACATTAATAATGTAATGTTAATACATAGCGAAATAAATATCTGACATCTTAATTTCAGTTCATTACAAATTTAATTTAAGGAGGTAAGCTTATACCCTCAGAGGAAAAATAAAATTTGAATATGAATACAGCACAGAGCAGATGTTTACACTCGGCTCTCATAGCTAGTCAAGTGTATAGCCTATTTTGATATTATTTGGGACACAGTATAAAGTTTGGGAACTCTCATCTTAAGTTGTTAATATCAGTTCAGAATCATTTTTTTTTCTTTGTTTAAATCCAAGGGGTAACAGTATGATTTTAATTGGCTATATTGCATAGTGGTGAAGTCTGGCCTTTTAGTGTAACCATCACCTGAGTAATGTACATTGTACTCATTCAATTTTTTATCTCTTACCACCATCCTATTGTCCTACCCATCTGAGTCTTCAGTGACTATTATTCCACACTCTCCATGTGTGCACATTATTTAGCTTCCACTTATAAATAAGAATGTGGCATTTGTCTTTCTGTGTCTGAGTTGTTTCACTTAAGATAATGACCTCCTGCTCCATCCATAATGTTGCAAAAGACATAATGTCATTATTTCTGTAGCTGAATGTTATTCCATTGTGTGTTCCATTCCTTTCCACCATGTGTTCTTTATTCAATCATCTGTTAGTGAAAGGTTAGTTTGATTCCATATCTTTGACATTGGGAATAGTGCTGTGATAAACATATGAGTGCAGGTATCTTTTGATGTAAATATTTCTTTTCCTTTGGGTAGTGATAACAGTTTGGCTCTGTGTCCCCACCCAAATCTCATGTTGTAACTCCCATCATTCCCACATGTTGTGGGATGGACCTGGTGGGAGATTACTGAATCATGAGGGTGGATCTGCCTCATGTAAGAGCAAATAAGTCTTGTAAGAGCAAATAAGTCTCATGAGATCTGATGGTATTATGAGGGGGAGTTTCCCTGCACCAGCTCTCTCTCTTTGCCTGCTGCCATCAATGTAAGATGTGACTTGTTCCTCCTTGCCTTCTGCCATTATTCTGAGGTCTCCACAGCCACGTGGAACTATGAGTCCAATAAAACCTCTTAATTTTGTAAATTGCCCAGTCTCGGGTATGTCTTTATCAGCAGTGTGAAAATGGACTAATACAGTAAATTGGTACCGGTAGAGTGGGGCATTACTGAAAAGATACCTGAAAATGTGGAAGCAGCTTTGGAACTGTGTAACAGGCAGAGGTTGGAACAGTTCGAAGGGCTCAGAAGAAGACAAGAAAATGTGGAAAAGTTTGGAACTTCCTAGAGACTTGTTGAATGGCTTTGCCCAAAAACCTGATGGTGATATGGACAATGAGGTCCAGGCTGAGGTTGTCTCAGATGGAGATGAGGAACTTGTTGGCAGATGGAGCAAAGGTGACTCTTGTTATGTTTTAGCAAAGAGACTGGTGGTATTTTGCCCCCACCCTTGAGATTTGTGGAACTTTGAACTTGAGAGAGATGATATAGGGTATCTAATGGAGGAAATTTCTAAAAAGCAATGCATTCAAGTGGTGACTTGAGTGTAATTAAAGGCATTCAACTTTATAAGGGAAGCAGAACATAAAAGTTCAGAAAATTTACAGGCTGATAATGTGATAGAAAAGAAAATCCCATTTTTTGAGGAGAAATTCAAGCTGACTGCAGAAATTTGCACAAGTAATAAGGAGCTGGAAGTTCATCCTCAAGACAATCAGGAAAATATCTCCAGGGAATATCAGAGGTCTTCATGGCAGCTTCTCCCATCACAGGCCTGGAAGCCTAGGAAGAAACAAAGGTCTTGTGGGCCAGGTCAACGGTCCCCGTGCTGTGTGCAGTACAAAGACTTAGTGCCCTGTGTCCCAGCCACTCCAGCCTATGAATAAAAGAGACCAAGGAACAGATCGTGCCATGGCTTCAGAGGGTGCAAGCCCCAAGCCTTGGCAGCTTCCATGAGATGTTGAACCTTCAAATGCACAGAAGTCAAGAATTGAGGTTTTGGAACCTCCCCCTAGATGTCAGAAGATGTGTGGAAACACCAGGATGTCCAGGCAGAAGTTTGTGCAGAGGTGGGGTTCTCATACAGAACTTTTGCTTGGGCAGTGTGGAAGGGAATGGTGGTGTCGGAGCCCCCACACAGGGCCCCTACTGTGGCACCAACTAGTAGAACTGTGAGAAGAGGGCCACTGTCCTACAGACCCCAAAATGGTAGATCCATTGACAGCTGGCACCATGTGCCTGGAAAAGCTACAGACACTCAACAGAAGCCTGTGAAAGCAGCCAGGAGGGAGTCTGTACCCTGTGAAGCCAAGGGGCAGAGCTGTGCAAGACCATGGGAACCCACCTCTTGCATCAGCATAACCCCAACACGAGACATGGAGTCAAAGGAAATAATTTTGGAGATTTAAGATTTAACTGCCCTGCTGGATTTTGAACTTGCATGGGGTTTGTAGTCCCTTTGTTTTGGCCAATTTCTTCCATTTGGAGTGACTGTATTTACTCAATGCCTGTACCCCCATTGTAACTTATAAAATCAAAAGTAAATAACTTGCTTTTGATTTTATGGACTCAGAGGGGACTTGCCTTGTCTGAGATGAGACATTGGATTGTGGACTTTGGAGTTAATGTGAAAATGAGTTAAGACTTTGAGGAACTGTTGGGAAGGCATGATTGGTTTTAAAATGTGAAGATATGATATTTGTGAGAGGCCAGGGTGAAAATGATATTGCTTGAATGATTGGTTTTGAAATGTGAAGACATAAGATTTGGGAGAGGCCAGGGCAAAATGATATGGTTTGACTCTGTGTGCCTACTGAAATCTCATCTTGTAACTCCTATCATTTCCACATACTGTGGGAGTGACCTGGTGGGACATAATTGAGTTATGGGAGTGGGTCTTTCCCATGCTGTTCTTGTAATAGTGAATAAGCCTCATGAGATCTGATGGTCTTATAAAAGGGAGCGTCCCTGCACAAGCTCTCTCTCTTTGCCTGCTGCCATTGATGTAAGATGTGTCTTGCTCCTCTTTGCCTACCGCCAAGATTCTGAGGCCTCCCCAGCCATGTGGAACTGTGAGTTCAATGAAACCTCTTTATTTTGTAAATTGCCCAGTCTCAGGCATGTCTTTATCAGCAGTGTGAAAACCTACTAGTGCAGGTAGATACCCAGTAGTGGTATTGCTGGATCAAATGGTAGTACTATTTTTAGTTCTTTGAGAAATCTCCATGTTATTTAATCAAATATTTTTGCAGAGAATCAGGTCATAGTCAAAAAGGCATGGCCTTGATTTATTTTCAGACAAGCATTAATTGCTACCACCCCTACAAAATTGTATCTGCTGATTTTTTACATTTACTATTATAAATAACATTTAAATAATATGCAACTCATTGGGGGGAATGAGTTTAAGTAATTATATTCAGTGGAATTGTAAAAGCAAACACAATATATTTTATATCCCAGAGCATTCACTCTTTTTGTTCTCTCTGGCTAATCCACTCTATGCCACAATTTTTAAAACAGGCTCCTTTTTCTCTTATAAAACTAAACTCTATAATACCACTTTCTCAGAGGAACCCTCTTCAGCCCTTTATTTAAAACAGTCCTATTCACATTTGTTTAAAACAGGGCTTACTGAGGCAGTTGTGTAAGCTCTGTGTAGTTAGTGCCTGGAGTATAATGGACACTCAAAAAATATTTATTGATGAATGAATGAATAAATTGTCAAAAATAAGTATGGACCTTAGGTAAAGAGAGGCATTATTTTAAAAGACTATTGCAGTAGGGGAAAATCTTCAGATCATAAGATCTGCAAGCACCTTATAGAACAGGCAAAGGAGAATTTCCTTTAATACGAAGGGGTAAAGAAGACAGTAAATACTGGTTACTGGGGAGTAGGATGGAATGGTGGCTTGATAGGGCAGTTGAACAGAAACAGTCTTTTCCCAAGGTTGTCAGATTCTTGGGAGCAGTCCATAAGGAGATATTGCTCCATATTCCCATGCTAGCATTGGCTGAGTGTGATTCATAGTTCTGGGTTATGGGAAGAAGGAGAGAAAGTTAAACTTGGTCAAACCAAGTTGGAAGGTATTTTGAGCAGATTGGTCAGTGAGTTCAAACAATTAATTATTTATGAAACACAGAAAGGAAATCTGGTAAATCTGCATTTGACTTTGTCATAAGTAAACAAGGGAAGCATTTCTGAGTCTTACCTGACTCATATGGGGGAAGGTGTATTTTTGTAGTAAGGCATTTCCCAGAACACAAAAGGCTGGGGGGCGGGGGTTTCTTAATCATTGCTGCTTTTCAGAACACAGGGCTCTTATAAATCTTAAAGTTGCCAAAATGAATAATTAAATGAATGTTTGTTACAGTATGTTTAAAGTAATATTTAATGTGAAATGACTATGTACAAGTCTACATATGTACCTTTATGTATTTATTTTTATATTGATATTGGTATTTATAATATTATTCTACATAAATATGATCTAATCAACATTTTCCAACATGTCTTATTGTTAGAGACTAATCCATGAATTATAGAATGCAAATCATGCTTGGCTTGTGGCCACTGTATGCCAGTTTCACCCTTAAGATACTATGACAATTAAAAGCACATCCTGGCTTCTCCTCTTATAACCAAATGCCCCTTAGTAGAGCAGCTCTAATCTTAGTTGAGAATCATTGGAACACAGGCGTGTTATAGATTCTAAATGCTAATGTTATATTTCAGTAATATTCTCTATTTATTCTCATATGCATATCCATTGTTAAATTTGCTGAATATGTAAATCCTAAAACATAAATCGTTTATTTTATATTATCCATTCTACCATAAGTGGTTTATTTAAGCCAATCATGGGTTATACATTCTGCTTACCTGGTCAGCTATTTTCATCCCTCTGGCAAATGATACTACAAAGAAGCCTTCTGACAAGTTGTTGGAAATTGATTCCTTGCTATTAATAAAAGACAAACAAATACATGTTAACTTTGCTTTGTCTGGATGTTTTTAAAAGTAGATGATTATAATGTGTAGCCAAACTCCTATATCCATCTTTTGCCAATCCCAGCATGAAGCTAGTTCATTGGAAAAAATACAGAGTGTAAACGTTGTAGAGTGCAAAACTGTTAGTGTAAAAGTTGTGATAGATAATTTCTAAAGATGACATTTCTTATGAATGTCTTTACATTCAAATAAGCAAATTTTCTTACTGCTGAAAAATCTGAGTTGGAGATTTTGTTACTGGTGACCAGAGACATTTTATGTTATATGCTATATTTTTGTTGAAGTCCAATAAATTCCAAGGAACTGTTTATTTTCTGCTATTCCTAAAAACTCATGAATATATGTCATAAAATCTTTCACAGGTTAAAAATTAAATATCTCTTAGCATTGAGAATACAAATGCATTATTAGGAAAGTAAAAAGAAGTTTACAATAAAATTATCTAGAATGAGAACATTAAAGATATGTCTACTTACTGAAAGGAGTTGACCAAAAAAATTTTTTGTGAAAGGAGAATTTTTACAATCCCTAATTTTAAGTGTATTTATTTCGATATTCATAGTGTAGATACATCATTCTTTTAGCTGTTTAAAAATCCATTTATAAAAAATATAAAAAGTTATTTATTCCATGACAATCATCATCCATTTACTATTCCTAAGATGAGGCAGAGCATTATAATTATCCCTAGTATCCATCAATTCTTTTTAGAAACAGAATTCTCAAGTTTATCTGGGCACCTTGTTACATACCTAAAGAAGAGTTTACCGTCCTCCCTTATAACAACTATGAAATTTCTGGGTCAACTCCTTAAAGATGTAGTTACATACCCTACACTGTGTTTTCCCTTATTCTTGATTGTTAAGAGATGGTAAGACTGTCGTCTAGAACTCTGAAGGAGAAGCAAAATGCTGGGGAACTCAGCCAAATTTCCAGTCTGATTCCCTTGATAACCTTGTGCAGTGAGTTGCCCTAAAGCCCACAAATAATCTCTCTAGATTATCACAGGAATGAAAAATAACTTCTTACTTAAACCCTAGCATTAAAAAAAAATACCTTAGCCTAGTTTGTACCCTTACTAATAATTATATATTCCCTGGAAAATCATACTTACTAATAACATTTATGAAATTGCTAACAAAGATGGAAAGATGGACCATTGAGTAGGTTGTGTTTTTGTTGAAAGAATATAGGTGAACCAACAGAACACTAGAGTGAAAAAATAATTTTGCCTATCTTTCTAACTGAAATAAATTGGCAGTATTTGTCTATATGGCTGAGTTGGAAGGAATGTGAAATAATGGTCACACTCCTTAAGAGTGATTGCTATAACCTAATATTGCTTGCAATAGAACTGGGATAAAGAAGTGGTGGTATATATGCAACATGTTTTAAATGTTAATCTAGGATTCGAAATAAATGTCATAGCAAATCAATCAGAAGATAAATGAGAACTTTGAAAGAAATACTGAAGTAAGCGTTGACATTCCTCCTCATGCCACAGAACTCACATAACTTGTGATATTCTGCTGCAGTATACTTTAGAGGTATTACACTTTCTATTGGCATTAGTAAATATAGAAAATTCTAGAATAACTTCATTCTGTGAGTTGAATATTCTGCAAGTTTTAAAATCCTATATGTAATGCTGAAAATGGGCATTTTCTTGCTTTTCCACAGCAGCCAAGTAAGAAGTGTGTTTGAATAAGCAAGTTTAAAAACATATTCAGACTATATCTTCTCAAAAGAAAATGAATAAAGCAGATGCAATAAGTTATCCTTCTTGTTCTACAAAACATGCATAGCAATCAAACTGTCATCTCATATTTTAAAAGTTTAGTCAAGGTCATGATTTTCAACTTTATATCCAAGACATTTAATTTGTAAGAGACCGGTAGTGACCCATAAACACACTTACAAAAATATACTTAATGAAAAGATCAATTTAGTTGAAGAATAATGGGAAATGTAGCATAAACATTTTGTTTGCATTGCCCTTCAGTTGAACCTTAATATATGAAATGTGCCATAGTGCTTTCTTGATGTGGAAGAGAAAACTAAACACTGAAGTTTTGCGTCTTCTTTCCTTAAAGTGAAGTTGTTGTTGGAAAATGGCTGTTTGGTCAGCATCTATATTTTTCAAACTCCTGTGGGAAATGTAAATAATTAATTGTACCATCAAGTTAGTCAGTAGAAAGATCAGAAAATTAAGCAAAAATAGATATATCAATTGGAAAAGTCACTGAAATAGTAATAGTTGAATTTATCACTTTAATTGATCTCCTAAACTTTGGTCTATCAGATTTTCTAATTCATTTTATATGCAGGCAGGATAAAAGGGAAGGAGATAAGGAGAGAGGGGGAAAAGAAAAATAAAGAAGTAGAATAAGATGGAAGAAAGCCTCCATTTGGAAATAGGGATGTAGAAAATATCACATCATCTCTAATTTCTTCATTTTCTTGTTAACTAGAAATTGGAATTATCAGGTTAGATTGTTTGAGATAGGAAACTTGGATAGATTGAATCATTAGTTCTGTCTTGAATGTTTGAGTTGTAACTTTGAAACAGAAAAGTTTGCAGAAAAAAAGAATTAAACTTCACATCTTAATACTTTTTAACATTTCGTTCCTACTCCACACTCCCCTCCGAACAATAACAATAGCACTTTTTAAAAAAAAAATTTTCTCTCAATTTTTAAGAAGTCCTTAAATTTCTCCATCTACCTTAGGCCTGTTGGATTAGTCTGGTGCTTTGTTAGTGCTCTGGCAGAGAAAACCAGTGCAATGTTTTCTACTCTATGGGATGGGTAAGAACCTGGAGAAACGAGTTGGAGCACTGGGAAAGGACCAAAAATGTAGGCATAGCTAGATAGGCTTTGGCCTTAGACTTCTATGGACTCTGTGAATGAGTTAATCATGTAAATTATCAGCCTAATAGTTTGGGAGAAAAATCAGTAATTAAACCAATGGAAGAAAATGCCCATGAGCTAGGGGTCTCAGTTGGCATATTAAGAGTCCACAGAATTCTAGGTCAGAATAAGAAGGAAAAGAAAAGACACCTGTAAGTATCCTGGTAACATCAATTAAGAGAAAATATTATAAACTTTCATATAAAAAGCATGGTATCTACAAAGAGAAAAAATAAAAATAAGGTCTGTCTGGCATTATATTTCTCTTTTAGGGCACTTAAAGCAAAATTGAGTAGACTACATGTTCAGATTGCCAAGGAGGAAGATCTGCAACCATTCCAATATAAGCTACCTTTTGGAAAACAAAAAAATAAAAAAAATTGTGTGGATCTTCAGGATGATAGAAGCACTGTCTTTTAATCATCATCTCATCTGATGTCTTGTATTATGTCACCAGTAAAATATAATCTTATTCTGTCTTGATTTTGTCCAACATTTCATATTTATTCTCCCTTGCTTTGTAATCAATAAACAGATGCCAACTCTAATGTATTTTCTGTATAAAAATTAAAAAAAAATTGAAGAGCCCCTTGTATATACTTATTAATATCATCACTTCTCAAGGTATTTAATTGAGTATTAGGAGATGTTCGTTATAGAGTTCAATTATTAACACGGCAGGTGTTTCATAGTTCTGCTTTTCTTACTTTGCAGTAAATAAATGCAATTATAAGTCTTTAGTTATCTTAGATCTTGTCCTCTTAAATAATAGCAACTGCATGTACATGTTTTTTTTTTTTTTCTTTCTTTGTTTTTACCATATACACTCAATTTCACTTGAAAGTCATGGCAAATATAGAATAATCTTCATAGGGTTGACTTAATTGTTTTCTAATTTTGACTTTAACCTACTTAAAGAATCATATAATTCATATAAAAGTCAAAGACTGACAGGTTTTAAACCAAAGGTATATTAAAATGTTTTATCTCATCATGAACATGTTTCTCATTACTTATCCTGCAATCTTCTGAGTGCTATTTTTCTTACTTTTATTTTTTGACATTCTGTATACACCCGATGCAACTTAACAGGTTGAGATTGAAAAAAAAACAAAAAACAAAAAAAAGTATCATATTAGCTAATAGTTTTTCTAAGCATAAAAAAGACAAAATTGTGCTGTAAATTTCAACTAGTAATAAAACATGCTTGTTGTGCATATGTAAGACTCAAGAAACAGAGAAAACATCCTATGATCATTTAAAAAATAAATTATCAATTAAATATAAACTAACATTTAAAATATGACAAAGCCACCCATGTGCTTTATCAGATTTTGTAATGTCTCATTATTCCATTAATTTCATCTGTTCTAATATATTGCAGGTAAAGCCTTTGTGATGGCATCGATATATCTCAATGCCTCTAATTTAAAGTAGTAAAGAAGCAATAGAAGTAATAAGGAAAGAAAACAATTTTTGAAATAGCAATCTATTTTCTAGATGAAAAATATAAACCACAACCATATATTTGACATGAGTATACATCAAAATCTTCCTCAAATGTGAACTGAAGCCTGAGTGTTACTTGCAGGACAGATTACAGTGCAAGGAAAACCCAATAAAAATTGTAACATCCTACTTCTTATAGGCCCTTTTCTCTAATAAGTATAGGTTTTTATATATTGGTAAAAATTAGAGCTTGTAGGTAAGAAATTGTTGCCTCAAATATAGTACAAATAATTTTTTTTTCTAAGTGAACTTGTTAGCTATAATTTGCCAAGGCAATTTAATACAATTAATGAAATTGGAAGTAGCATTAATTCCTGGTCGTTGTTATATTTGACATATTAAAGATAGTTTTAAAAATGGTTAGAAATCTTTTTCTATGTATTCAAGGATAATTAACTTTGGCACATAAAATTTATTAAAATCAAGGCAATTTATATTACAGAGCATTGTAACATACCTAGGTCAACATGAAAACACCATGTCTCTACTAACCACTAGATGACTATAATTCACAAAGGTACTTTTTCCTAATTTTGAGTGATTTATGTACATAGTATAATCAACAAATAAAGATGAGCATTAAATCTAGAGGAACCTTCATTGTGAGCATTGCGATACAATGCTTTTAATATACTGTATTTTATAAAAGAAACACTTGAATAAGGGATGCAGTTATTAGGTTATTTCTATTGAATTACTATAATTACATGTAGTTGACAAGTATAATATGAAAAAATATGTTTTTATATTAGCTTAACATTTTAAAAGAAAAAAACAGGTAGACATTTGTTTAAATATAAATGACTAATGAAGCGTTAATTGTTCTGTATACATGTGGCTCAAAAACCTGCAAAAACAATTACTGAGATAAAAATTCATTTGTAACTTAAAATTTTTAACAATTAAAACATTTTCAATAGTTTACAGAATCAGAGATATTATTAGTAGATAGTGAGAATTTGGGCATCTTGCTATAATTTTGCAGTCACTTTCTTCCTATTTTATCCAAACCCAAATCAGGCAAAAACTACATCAAAATACCAAATCAATTCTTTCCCAGCATGTTGGTTCAGAGACACAAATATGACCATGAACTAGAACAGACAGTGCAACAAAGAAAACAGTCTTAACATATATAGAATAATTAGAAAACATTCTAATGTCCAATTTTATCATATTAATTTTTGGAAAATAACTTTTCAAATGAGAAATTAGTTGTCTTGCAAGCTAGGAAAATATTTGTGGATGAGAGAAGACTATGCTGGTGCTACATATAGGTTACATGACATATATTGGTGAAGGAGGTATTTTTTCCACATTTTATGGCAACTGTTTTAGCAATGATTTAGTGGTGAAGAGAAGCATTGAATACAAAGTGAATTTATTTATCCATTTATTCATTCAATGAATAATAATTAAAATAAATAAATAAAAACCAGGGATTACTGGGAACAAAAAATATAAAAGATCAACACCGAAGAAGAATGTCATGTCTTTCATATATCAAGCATTGAAGTAATACTGACTAACTACATTTCCCTCTTTATTCAGTTGCCAGGGGCTGCATCTTCTTTGGGAAGCTTTCACTGACTTTCTTGGGATATATTTATTGTCCTTCAGAGTAGTCAAAGAGCAGTATTTTCTGCACATTCCTAAAGTTAAAATCATTGTTTTATAATTTTACTTATATATCTATCCAGAGGTATTGAGTAAACACTTAAAAAATATGCTATTAGTTTTCAGATGTGTATCCCATCATCTTAGCACACTGTCAGAAAACAGAACAGTGTTTCTTAAATTTAATAGGCATATAAATCACCTGGAGAACTTATAAAAATGTAGGTTCTGATTGAGTATTTTTGAAATATGGACTACTATTTTGCGTTTCTAATAAGATGTTGGTGCTACTGGTCTATGAACCACACATTAAGTCACAAAGTAGCAGATATGAAATTGCAAATTATTTGATGATTTAAAAAGATGAGAGATTAAGAGTATTAATATTTAGTGAGCAAGTAGTGAAAGACGATTTAAAAGATACTAGACAGCTTGGTATTGCTAAAGACCAATAGAGAATGGCCACTGGGAGCAAGCCCATAGATTTTATGGAAAAGCCTGTGCATTAGATAAACTTTTTTTCAGGCATGAGTTATAGTGCTGTTGGCTACAAGTTCAATGTTAAAAAGTTAGCAATATACAACAAATAAGGGGTCTTTATAAAGAAACACACATTAAACAAGAATCTGTATTGATTGCTTGTTGAATCTAACCCTGTACTTCAACTAGGAGCAATGGTTCAGCATTTGCTAATTCAGTTTTCATGGAAACTGTATAGAACATAACTATTGCAAATCTTAAGAACCAACTATACCTACATAATATTCTAAATTTTGCTTTATCACCAGCAAAGAATAAAATACTATTTGTTCCTTTATAGATGAGTTTGCCAACCCCAGGCTTAGGTGATAAAGTGAAGCAAGGAAAAGAAAGATGTTGGCTTAATCTAGAGCAAACGGGAAGATTGTGAGACATTTTTATATATGATGTATCTTAAGGATATGTTATAAGACATTGAAGAATATAAATATATTAATATATAGTATATATAAACATATATTTATATATTTGTATTACCAACTAAGTTTTTATTCACACTGTTTAGCTCATTAGATATTGTTATAATATTGTGTTATAATGATTGTATCTGAGTCTAGTTCTACCTTTATTTTATGTGTTATTATTGGGTTTGATACCAGATTATTAGTCATATAAATGTTCCCAATTATTATTATTAAATAAAATAATATTTTACTGTTTCATGGTAGTAATATTTATTTTGTCATTTGGGGGATATTTAAAATGTGCACACTGCTGCTTTGATTACTTTAAGAAATATTCTCTTGCTTACTACAACATTGCTTTCAGGGAAAAAAAAAAAAACGTTCTTTTACGATCAGTCAGTCAGTCAGTCACTTCTTGTTTTGATGAAAACTGCATGATGAGGCCAGCCTCAAGACAGCAGTGTAATGATGTATATTAGCAATAATCGTGGTGGATAGATGATTGGAATAATATTTGTAATAAAATTTTAATAGGACTGAATATTTGCATTGGGGGGGAAAGTATGAGGAAGAAACCAAAGATTACAATTTTATTTTTTCCTGAAAGGAAAACTAAATTAAGAACACTTGGCTTTTTCCAAAATATGCAATCTTGGAGAAAATTATGTAAAATTTAAGACATGTTCTTTCTGGTATAAATTTCATATGTTTATTGTAAGTTCAAGAGGTGGGTTTAAGAAGGATAGGTATTTGAAGATATATTAAGAAAGATATGTGACTATTAAATTTTTGGAATTACATTAGGTCACACAGATAGTCTATAGTGAGAAATAAGTTTGGGCTGAATTCTGTAAAAACAACAATATTTAAGGCATATGCAAAAGAGTGGATCTCCTGCAAAAGGAACAGAGAAGTGGCCAAAGGATATGAAAGGAAATAATTTGTGATGGAGAAAATGATTGATAAATCTCTAAATAATTTACTTGAGTTAATACAGTTAATACATATTTATTGGTGACATTGGAGAGAGTTTTTGTTGTTGTTGCTGTTGTTGTTTTGTTCATTTGTGTTTTGAAACAGGATATTGCTCTGCTGCCTTGGCTGGAGTGCAGTGGCATGATCACAGTTCACTGCAGCATGAATCTCCAGGGCTAAAGTGATCCTCCCACCTCAGATTCCTGAGTAGCTAGGACTACAGACACGTACCACTATGTCCTGCAAATTTTTCACATGTATTTTTTTGTAAAGATGGGGTCTTACTGTGCTGCCCAAGCTGGTCTGGAACTTCTGGGTTGTAGCAATACTCCTGTCTTGCCCTCCCAAAGTGTTGGGATTATCATCGTGAGCCACCATGCCCAGCCAAGTTTTTTTCTGTTTTTTAATTGAGAAGTTTATAAATAAAATAAACTTCAATACATTAAGAGGTAAATGATAAGAAAATAAGAGAGATATTTGTCTATGATGTGGAAATAGGACACAGGAGGATAGGAGTGTAACAACATGGTAATGGTTTATTTTTTGATAAAAGAGTAAAGTTGCATTTGCCTAAGGCTACACTACTAACTTACTATTTCAATGTCTTATTTCTCACATTGTGTCCCAAGCTAGAGGGTTAGAAAATTTGCTCATTCATTGTTAATAGACCTGTCTTGTGTACTCACTTTATGGTGGACACAATTATTAGAGCTGAAGAAGCACAGTTGAAAAAAAAATTGCAGTACCTGCTTTTGTCATTCGTCCTTAATCACTCAAATATTTGCTGCATCATTAGTGATCTATACCTAAAAAACAGAGAATGGCAAATCCTGGACACATGTATGCTTCTAGTACAATGATTCAGCAAGTAGAATCAGAAAAATATATGTTACACAGGGCTTTTATGTCTAATATATAATTAGAATGGTTATTACTAAAAAAGTCAAAAAATAACAGATGCTGGCAATGTTGCAGAGAAAAGAGAACACTTACATACTGTTGGTGGGGTGTAAATTAGTTCAACCATTGTGGAAAGCAGTATGGTGATTCCTCAAAGAGCTAAAAGAAGAACTACCATCTGACCCAGCAATCCCATTACTAGGAATGTAGCCAGAGGCATACAAATCATTCTACAATAAAGATGTGGCATGTAAAAGTTCATTGCAGCACTATTCACAATAGCAAAATCATGGCATCAACCTAAATACTCATCGGGAACAGACTGGATAAAGAAAATGTGGTACACATATACCACAGAATATTATGCAACCGTAAAAAAGAATACGAGATTATATCTTTTGCAGGAACATGGATAGAGCTGGAGGCTATTATCCTTAGCAAATTAATGCAGGAACAGAAAAGCAAATACCTCATATGCACACATATAAGGGCAAGCTAAGTGGTGAGAACATATGAACACACAGAAGAAAACCACAGACACTGGGGTCTACTGGAGGGGAGAGACTGGGAGGAGGGAGAGGAGCAGAAAAGATAACTATTGGGTCCTGGTCTTAATTCCTGGGTGATAAAATGTTCTGTACAATAAACCCCCATGACTTGAGTTTACCTTTGTAACAAACCTTCACATGTACCACTGAATCTAAAATATTAGAGCACAAGAGACTAAAACATCTGCAAAAGACAATGAAATTGAGTTTTTTGAAGACATAAACAAAATAGACAAGGCTTTAGTTAGACTAACAAAGAGAGAAGACTACAATAAACAAAATCACAGATTAAAAAAGACACAGTAAAGTTGATACTACAGAACTACAAAGGAGCATAATAAATTACTATGAAAATTTATATGTTGACAAATAGGAAAACCTGGAAGAAACTGATATATTCCTGGATACATACAATCTACCAATACTGAAAAAAGGAGAAATACATAATGTGAAAGACCTTCAACAATTAGGAATTAGGAAAAAAAAAAAGATATTCAAATTGGAAAGGAGGAATCCAAATTGTTTCTCTTAATAGATTACATGTTCTTATATATACAAAATCGTAAAGATTCCACCAAAAAACTGTTAGAATAAATAAATTCAGTAAAGTCATAGGATGCAAAATCAACATACGAAACTCAGTAGCATTTCTATAGGTCAATAACAAACTATCTGAAAATGAAATTAAGAAAGCAATTCCATTTATAATAGATAATAAATAAATAACAAATAAATTTAACCAAACAGGTGAAATATCTGTACAATGAAAACTATAAAACACTGATGAAAGAAACTGAAGAGGAAGTGAATAAATGGAAAGATATCTGATATTCATGAATTGGAAGAATTAATATTGTTAAAATGTCCATGCTATCCAATGTGATCTACAGATTCAATGCAATCTATCAAAATTTTAATATAATTCTTAGCAAAAGTAGAAAAAAATTACTAAAATTTATCTGAAACCAAAAAAGGAGATCTCAAATAGACAAAGCAACAATGAGCAAAGAAGAAAACTGGAGGCCTCACATTACCTGATTTCAAAATACACAACAAACCTGTGGTAACCAAAACGACTCAGTGCTGGCATAAAAACAGACACATAGACCAGTGGAACAGAAAACAGAGCCCAGAAATAAGTCCACTCATTAAAGGCAAGTGATTTTCAACAAAGGTGTGAAGGGCAAAAGGGCAGTCTCTTCAATAAATGGTGCTAGGAAATCTGGATATACACATACAAATAATAAAATGTGACTCTTATCTGTCACCATATACAAAAATCAACTTAAAATGGATGAGACTGACTCTATGAAACTGCTGAAACTACTAAAAAATAAACATTATACAAATTGATTGAACAAGGATATTTGAGACAAGATGGCAAGAGCAAAAGCAACAAAAGCAAAATAATCAAATCGGAGTACATCAAACTAAAAAGCTTCTTTGCAGCAAAGGAAATGTTCAACAGAGTGAAAAGATAGCCTATAAATTGGAGGAAATATTTTCCAAATATACATCTGAAAATTTGTTACTATCCAGAAAGTATAAGGAACTCAAGCACCTCAATAGCAAAAGCACGACAAATCCATTTGAAAAATGGGCAAAATCTATTTATAGATATTTCTCCAAAACACACACAGACACACACACACACACACACACACACACACACACACACAGCATACACACACTAATCAACTGTCTTTGGTCTTTTTGATTATATATAATCAAAAGGTTATGTATTACGTATATAATCAAAAAAACAAAAAATAAATTCTGGCAGTGATGTGCAGAAAGGGAAATTTTTGTACACTGCTGATGGGAATGTAGATTAGCATAAGCATTATGGAAAACAATAAGGCAGTTTCTTAACAAATTTGAAAATAGATGTGCTGTATGATACCATATGATCCAGAAATCACACTACTAGGTATATATCCAAAGGAAATACATTGAAGAGACATCCAAACTCACTTGTTTTTTTCAGAACCGTTCACAATAGCCAAAGTAAGGAATCCATCTAAATGTCCAACAAATGAAAGGGTAAAGAAAATATGGTATTATGTGCATTTACACAATGGAATTCTATTCAATACAGAATGACAAATACCACATGATATCATTCATATATGAAATTTAAAAGAATTCATTTTATTAAAGTTAAAAGTAAAAGAGTAGTTACCACAGTCTTGGGAAAATAAGGGGCAAGGTGAATGGGAAGAAGTTGATCAACGGGTACAATGTTACAATTAGATAGGAGAAATACATTTTGGTATTCTATTGCACGGTGATAGTAGGATGACTACTATTACAATTAACTTGAAGAAAACATTTTAAATGTTCTCATAACAAAGAAATTATACATGTTTAAGGTGATGCATATGTTAATTCCCATGGTTTGATCATTACACAATATATACATGTATCAAAACATCACTTTACCTATAAATATGTGCAATTACTCTGTGTTGATAAAAACAAAATAAGAATTTTGGCATCCTGATTTTTGTTTTTCTTTAACATTCACACTTATCTTGATTCTTAGCATATTTGTTATCCTATTCAAAGGATAATCAAAATAGTTTGTGTTGTTAGGTAAAGGAAGCAACATACATGAATACCACAATGGGAAGAGAAAGAACAGAATAAATGATTCTGTCTTTGTTGTTTTGTTTTTTATTCACACCTCTCTCACCATTTACATATGCTTTCTAACAAAGAGTTGTGTCAACTTTTGTGAAACCCCTCCAGTGTGTCAAATACTGACATATACCCACAAAAATGTTAAATGAGGCAGAGTAGATGGATCTGAAGACAAGAAGTGAAACTCAGAGTTGGAGAAGTCAGGTAGACACAGTGTAGAAGTAACATTCTACTCAATGACAACTGTGTGTTAGTCTTGATCAACGAGAAAACTGTCAGAAACTGCTTTTGTTCTTGTAATATCTCCAGTTTTTACTGAAATTTAGATCTATTATCTAGTAATTTCAATAATTACTTTCTAAGCATTCAACAATTCATCACATCTACATGTTCCCTCTTAAATTAACTCATTATAAGTCCGATTTTGCTTAATTTATTCTCTAACATTTTATTACAATAAATTAAATGATAATGTTCTCATTAAAATGAAATAAGAAATGTTATCATGAGATTTATAAAAGAACATTTTCCAATTTCTGCCATAATCTTATTTATTAATATTTTTCATGCCAATTTTTAAATGCTATTTTTACTAAAAATATGTACCTGTTTGTTATTACTTCATAATATCATGTATATCTATAAAAATACATGCACTATTACATTAAAAACTTCACTTTCATTTAATGTTTTTCTTTAAGGACATTAAAAAATAAAATAGACATCACTTCACAAAAAAATTAATGTAATTTTTGTATTTTATTGAAGAAATATTTGTGGTTTAATTTGACAATATTCTTATTATTAGATTTATATACTTAAGTTATTCATTCGGCATATTTTGAAAACTAAAATTAAGGATAAAATGTTTATCCTATTGGAATATTAAGAAGTTATAATAATTTCTAAAGTTAAGTTGGAGAACATTGTAGTAAATGAAATAAGCTAGTAACAGAACTGCACATACTGCATAATTCCGCTGATAGAAAATATCTAAAATAATCACTCAGAGAGAGGAATGGTGGTTATCTGGGGCTTAAGAAGGGAAAAACTGGCCGGGCACGGTGGCTCAAGCCTGTAATCCCAGCACTTTGGGAGGCCGAGGCGGGCGGATCATGAGGTCAGGAGATCGAGACCATCCTGGCTAACCCGGTGAAACCCCGTCTCTACTAAAAAATACGAAAAACTAGCCGGGCGAGGTGGCGGGCGCCTGTAGTCCCAGCTACTCGGGAGGCTGAGGCAGGAGAATGGCATAAACCCAGGAGGCGGAGCTTACAGTGAGCTGAGATCGCGCCACTGCACCCCAGCCTGGGGACAGAGGGAGACTCCGTCTCAAAAAAAAAAAAAAAAAAAAAAAAAAAAAGAAGGGAAATATTGGGAGTAGCTGTTCAGCAAGTGTAAAATTTCAGTTAGATAATTTGAGTAAATTTTAAAGATCTGATCTATGTCATTGTGCCTACAGTTAAAAATACTGTATTGTGTACTTAAAAATGTGTTGAGAGGGAAAATAGCATGTTCTTACCACACGTAAAACAATCCATTGATATGTGTGTATGTGTAGAAATGATAGCACTTCAGTAAAGAAATAGACATGTTTACCAACATTTAGTAATTTAGAAAGAGATTAAAAGAAGTTTTAGCATTAAGGTGAATTTAATATCATTTATGTAAAATATATCAGTTACAAACAAAAACTACTTTGTCACAGATATACGATGGTCTCATATTGACTACTATTACCTTTTTATCTCTTCTATAACAGAAAAATTCGGAAGATGGATTTGGAGAACAGTGAAAGAAGATACGACAATGCAAATTGAATCAGAAGCAAATTTAATTTTTTTTTGGAAAACACATAGGACATTTTAAAAAATTATTTTTACTTGGTCAATAAGGAAAATTTACTCAAGCAAATATTAAAGAATAATTTTAATTGTAATGCCTAGGCTATTAAGAATAATTTACTGCATAACACTTTATATAATGATTATTTTTTGAGATGCAGTCTCCCTTTGTTGCCTAGGCTGGAGTGCAGCTTCACAATCTTGGCTCACAGCAACCAGTTGCATGATCTTGATTTACAGCAACCTCAGCCTCCTGGGTTCAAATGATTCTCATACTTCAGCCTCCTGGGTAGCTGGGATTCTAGGACTGTGCCACTATGCCCGGCTAATTTTTTTTTGTATTTAGTAGAGACAGGTTTTGTCCTGTTGGCCAGGCTCGTCTCAAACTCCTGCCCTCAAATGATCTGCCCACCTCAGCCTCCCAAAGTGCTGGGATTACAGGTTTGAGCTACCAGGCCTGGTCTACTTTATGTAAAATATATTAATTAATACATGCAACTTATCTTCTAAGTGATTTTCCTTTTTAAAGTCTAATTTGTGTTGTGATGGTTGATGGTATTCTCCACATTTTATGAAATATACTCTATATTTCAATAAACATTTGACAAACAGAAAAATGTTTTAGTCTGAATAGTCAAATATTTGTTAAGACCACAAATATTTCAGAATTTAGAAAATATTTTTAATTTGGATTTTTCCATCTTACAATTGAGATTATGTTAATGTATTTGTATTTCGTATAGTTTCATCATAGACTACATAGACAATGAAATAATGAATTCATTGAAACTTAGCTAGTATATTTTTTAGGTTTGTTATATGCATCCAATGCAACCAACATAACTTTACTATATGTGTTACAAAAGCAATTGTGATGAAAACAGGATTTTTTTGTGAATTAATTTTTATGAATCTCAAATACTGAGAAAACCTTTACATCTATTATCAGTAACTTTGAAGCAATATTTCCTTTTTTTCTTATTATTATTATTATTATCTTTTTTTTTTTTTTTTTGAGACAGAGTCTCACTCTGTCAACAGGCTGGAGTACAGTGGCATGATGGCTCACTGCAACCTCTGCCTAGTGGGGGCAAGTGATTCTCCTGCCTCAGTTTCCAGAGTAGTTGGGACTACAGACGCGCGCCACCAAGCCCAGCTAATTTTTGCATTTTTATTAGAGACAGGGTTTCGCCACATTGGCCAGGATGGTCTCAATCTCCTGACCTCGTGGTCTGCTCATCTTGGCTTCCCAAAGTACTGGGATTACAGATATGAGCCACCGTGCCAGGCCAAAACAGTATTTTCTTTAGCAGTATTATATGAGATTCATCTAGGTAAGGCATAAAACTCATTATTTTACATAATGATTTCACATACTTATAATAAAAATGTACTTGATTCCACAGTTGAATTTACATATCTTCATCTTATTCATTCTTATAGAAACAGTTACATATTTCAAAGAAACAGAATTAGTTTTTTTTAGTTCTGTCATCCATATTCTAATAATCTCTTGTGCAGAAATTAATATTAATGTTTCTCTAATATTAGAAACTAATTCTTAATTTTGTGTGTGAATACAAAAGACCTAGAAAAGCTAAAGTGACGATAAAAAATAAAAATAAATTTGGAGGACTTATACTACTTGAATCAAGACATTAAAAAACAATAGAAATATATAATTTTAGACAACAGTCTGAAAGTTTGTGTAAAAAAATAACTAAATATACATATTTTAAATCCTAGGTATAGCCTCCTTCTGAATTAAAATTGACTTCTAATAAAATTTTTACAAAAAAATGTTTCTAGAATTTTTATTCATGATAGCCCAAACATGAACAAGCCCACTTTGTATAAAGAGGAAAATAATAAAACAATTGTGTATTTTAGCAATGGAATTCTGCTTAGAAATAAAAATTTTAAAAATGGAAGAAAGAAAAAACAATGGAAGGTAAATTGAGAAAGGAAACAGAAATGGATCTCAGAATGATTTTGCACTGTGAATGAAGTATAGATAAAAGTGTAAGGAATGGGAGAGGCTGGCAAGATGGCCAAATAGGAACAGCTCTGGTCTGCAGCTCTCACAGAGATGGACATAGAAGGCAGGTGATTTCTGCATTTCCAACTGAGGTACATGGTTCACCTCATTGGGACTGGTTGGGCAGTGGGTGCAGCCCAAAGAGGGTGAGCTGAAGCAGGGTGACACGTTGCCTCACCCTGCAAGGGCAGGGGTTGGAGAGCGTTGGGGAACTCCCTCTCCTCACCAAGGGAAGCCATTAGGGACTGTACCATGCACTCCAGCCCAGAAACTGTGTTTTTCCCATGGTCTTCACAACCCACAGACCAGGAAATTCCTTCCAGGCCCTGGGTTTCCAGAACAAAACTGGGTGGCTGTTTGGACATACACTGAGCTAGCTGCAGGAGTTTCTTTTTCATAACCCAGTGGTGCCTGGAATACCAGCAAGACAGAAATGTTTACTCCCTGGAAAAGGCTGAAGCCAGGAAGCCAAGTAGTCTGACTCAGCAGGTCCCACTCCCACAGAGCCCAGCAAGCTAAAATCCACTGGCTTGAAATCTTCACTGCCAGCATAGCAGTCTGAGATCAACCTGGGAAGCTTGAGCTTGGTTGGGGGAGGGGCATCTGCCATAGCTGAGGCTTGAGTAGTCAGTTTTGCCCTCACAGTGTAAACAAAGCCGCCGGGAAGTTCGAACTGGGCATACCCCACCACAGCTCAGCAAGGCCACTCCTGCCAGACTGCCTCTCTAGATTCCCTTCTCTCTCAGCAGAGCATCTCTGAAAAAAAGGCAGCAGCCCATTCAGGGACATATAGATACAACCCCCAACTCCCTGGGACAGAACACCTAGGGGAAGGGGCAGTTATGGCCACAGCTTCGACAGACTTAAACATCCCTGCCTGGCAGCTCTGAAGAGAGCAGTGGATCTACAAGCACAGCATTCAAGCTCTGATAAGGGACAGACTGCCTCCTCAAGTGTGGGTCCCTGACCCTCATGTATCCTGACTCTCCCAGAAGGGGCCGATAGACACCTCATAGAGGAGAACTCTGGCTGCCATCTGGCTGTGTCCCTCTGGGACAAAGCTTCCAGAGAAAGGAACAGGCAGCAATCTTTGCTGTTCTGCACCCTCTCCTGGTGATACTCAGGCAAACGGGGTCTGGTGTACACCTCCAGCAAAGTCCAGCAGACCTGCAGCAGAGAAGACTGACAGATAGAAGGAAAACTAACAAACAGAAAGGAATAGTATTAACATCAACAGAAAGGACATCTACCCAGAGACCCCATCCAAAGGCCATAGACTTCAAAGACCAAAGGTAGATAAATCTACGAAGATGAGGAGAAACCAGTGCAAAAGGCTGAAAATTCCAAAAATCAGAATGCCTCTTGCCTACAAAGGATCACAACTCCTCACCAGCAAGGGAACAAAACTGGATGGAGAATGAGTTTGACAAATTGACAGAAGTAGGCTTCAGAAGGTGGGTGATAACAAACTCCTCTGAGCTAAAAAAGCATGTTCTAACCCAATGCAAGGAAGCTAAGAACGTTGAAAGAAGATTAGACTAATTGCTAACTAAAATAACCAGTTTAGAGAAGAGCAACAATGACCTGATGGAGCTGAAAAACACAGCACAAGAACTTAATGAAGCATACACAAGTGTCAATAGCCAAATCAATCAAGCAGAAGAAAGGATATCAGAAGATCTACTTAACGAAATAAAGCGAGAATACAAGATTAGAGAAAAAAGTGGAGAGAAATGAATAAAGCCTTCAGGCAATAGGGGACTATGTGAAAAGACCAAATCTATGTTTGATTGGTGTACCTGAAAGTGATGGGGAGAATGGAACCAAGTTGGAAAACACTCTTCAGAATATTATCCAGGAGAACTTCCTCAACCTAGCAAGGCAGGCCAACATTCAATTTCAGTAAATAAAGAGAACACCACAAAGATACTCCTCAAGAAGAGTAACCCCAAGACACACAATTGTCAGATTCACCAAGGTTGAAATGCAGGAAAACCATGTTAAGGGCAGCCAGAGAGGAAGGTCAGGTTACCCACAAAGAGAAGCCCATCAGACTAGCAGCATATCTCCCAAGAGAAACCTTACAAGCCAGAAGAGAGTGGAGGCCAATATTCAATATTCTTAAAAGAATTTTCATATCCAGTCAAATTAAGCCCCTTAAGCAAAGGAGAAATAAAACCCTTTTCAGGCAAGGAAATGCTGAGAGATTTTGTCACCACAAGGCCTGCCTTACAAGAGCTCCTGAAGGAAGCACTAAACATGGAAAGGAACAACCAGTACCAGCCACTGAAAAAACATGCCAAAATGTAAAGACCATCAACACTGAAGAATCTGTCATCAACTAAAGGCCGAAATAACCAGCTAGCATCACAATGGCAGGATGAAATTCACACATAACAATATTAACATTAAATGTAAACAGGCTAAATGCCCCAGTTAAAAGACACTGTCCGAAAAATTGGATAAAGAGTCAAGACCCATCGATGTGCTGTATTCAGGAGACCCATCTCATGTGCAAAGACACACATAGGCTCAAAATAAAGGGATGGAAGAATATTTACCAAGCAAATGGAGCACACAGAAAAGCAGGGGTTGCAATCCTAGTCTCTGATAAAACAGACTTTAAACCAACAAAGATCAAAAGAGACAAAGAAGGGCATTACATAATGGCAAAGGGATTGATGCAACAAGAAGAGCTAACTATCCTAAATATATATGCACTCAATACAGGAGCACTCATATTCATAAAGCGAATTCTTAGAGTCCTACAAAGAAATTTAGACTCACACACAATAATAGTGGGAGAGTTTAACACCCCATTGTCAATATTAGACAGATCAATGAGACAGAAAATTAACATGGATATCCAGGACTTGAACTCAGCTCTGGACCAAGTGGACCTAATAGACATCTACAGAACTCTCCACCCCAAATCAACAGAATATATATTCTTCTCAGCACCACATTGCACTTCTTCTAAAACTGATCACATAATTGGAAGTAAAACACTCCTTAGCAATTGCGGAAAGAAAAAAATCCTAACAAACAGTCTCTCAGACAACAGCGCAATCAAATTAGAACTCAGGATTAAGAAACTCACTCAAAACTGCACATGTACATGGAAACTGAACAACCTGCTCCTGAATGATGACTGGGTAAATAACTAAATGAAAGCAGATAAAGATGTTCTTTGAAACCAATGAGAACAAAGACACAACATACCAGAATCTCTGGGACACATTTAAAGTGTGTATAGAGGGAAATTTGTAGCACTAAAAGCCCACAAGAGAAAGCAGGAAAAATCTAAAATTGATACCCTAACATCACAATTAAAAGAACTAGAGAAGCAAGAGCAAACAAATTCAAAAGCTAGCAGAAGACAAGAAATAACTAAGATCAGAGCCAAACTGAAATAGATAGAGACACAAAAAACACTTAAAAAAAAAATCAATGAATCCAGGTGCTGTTTTTTTGAAAAGATCAACAAAATACATAGACCACTAGCAAGACTAATGAAGAAAAGAGAGAAGAATCAAATAGAGGCAATAAAAAATGTTGAAGGGGATATCAGATATCACCACCAATCCCACAGAGATAAAAACTACCATCAGAGAATAGTATAAACAACTCTATGTAAATAAACTAGAAAATCTACAAGAAATGGATAAATTCCTGGACACATAAACCCTCCGAAGACTAAACCAGGAAGAAGTTGAGTCCCTGAATAGATGAGTAACAAGTTCTGAAATTGAGGCAGTAATTAATAGCCTACCAACCAAAAAAAGTACAGGATCAGATGGATTCGCAGCCGAATTCTACCAGAAGTACAGAGAGAAGCTGGTACCATTCCTTCTGAAACTATTCCAAACAATAGAAAAAGAAGGAGTCCTCCCTAACTCATTTTATGAGGCTAGCATCATCCTGATATCAAAACCTGGCAGACAAACAACAAGAAAAGAAAATTTCAGGCCAATATCACATTGATGCAAAATTTCTCAATATAATACTGGCAAGCTGAATCCAGCAGCATATCAGAAAGCTTATCCACCATGATCAAGTTGCCTTCATCCCTGGGATGCAAAGCTGGTTCAACATAGGCAAATTAAGAAACATAGTCCAACACATGAGCAGAACCAATGACAAAAACCACATGATTATCTCAAAAGATACAGAAAAGGCCTTTGACAAAATTCAACAGCCCTTCATGCTAAAATCTCTCAATAAACTAGTCATTGATGGAACGTATCTCAAAATAATAAAAGCTATTTACGACAAACCCACAGCCAATATCATACTGAATGGCAAAAGCTGTAAGCATTGCCATTGAAAATTGACACAAGACAAGGATGCCATCTTTCACCACTCATATTCAACATAGTATTGGAAGTCTTGGCTACAGCAATCAGGCAAGTGAAAAAATAAAGGGTATTCAATTAGGAAAAGAGGAAGTCAAATTGTCTCTGTTTGCAGATGACATGAAAGTATATTTACAAAACCCCATTGCCTCAGCCCAAAATCTCCTTAAGCTGATAAGCAACTTCAGGAAAATCTCAGGATATAAAATCAACATGCAAAAATCACAAGCATTCCTTTGCACTAACAAGAGACAAGCAGAGAGCCAGATCATGAATGAACTCCCATTTACAGTTGCTACAAAGAGAAAAAAAATACCTAGGAAAACAACTTACAGGGGATGTGAAGGACCTCTTCAAAAACAACTACAAACCACTTCTCTAGGAAATAAGAGAGGAAACTGGATCCCTTCCTTACACCTCATATAAAAATTAACTCAAAATTTGTTAAAAACTTAAATGTGAGACCTAAAACCATAAAAATCCTAGAAAAAAACCTAGGCAATAGCATTCAGTACATAGGCATGGGCAAAGCAAACACCAAAAGAAACGGCAACAAAAGGCAAAATAGAGAAATGAGATCTAATAAACTAAAGAGCTTTTGCACAGCAAAAGAAACTATCATCACAGTGAGCAGGCAACCTACAGAATGGGAGAAAGTTTTTGCAACCTATACATCTGACAAAGGGCTAATCTCCAGAATCTATAAAGAACTTAAACTAATTTACAAGAAAAAAAAAAAAAACATCAAAAAGTGGGCAAAGGATATGAACAGACACTTCTCAAAAGATGACATTTATGTGGACAGCAAACATATGAAAAAAAGCTTGTCATCAATGGTCATTAGAGAAATGCAAATCAAAACCACAGTGAGATGCCATCTCACACCAGTTAGAATGGTGATCATTAAAAAGTCAGGAAACACCAGATGCTGGCGAGGATGTGGAGAAATAGGAATGCTTTTACACTGTTAGTGGGAGAGTAAATTAGTTCCACCATTGTGGAAGGCAATGTGGTGATTCCTCAAGGATCTAGAACTAGAAATACTATTTGACCCAGCAATCCCATTACTGAGTATATACCCAAAGGATTATAAATCAGTCTACTATAAAGACACATGCACATGTATGTTTATTGCAGCACTGTTCACAATAGCAAAGACTTGGAACCAACTCACATGCCCATCAATGATAGACTGGATAAAGAAAATGTGGCACATATTTAGAATATTTGGCACATATTTGGAATAATTGGCACATATTTGGAATACTATGCAGCCATAAAAAAGGATGAGTGTATGTCCTTCAAAGAGACAAGAATGAAGCTTGAAACCATTATTCTCAGCAAACTAACACAAGAACAGAAAACCAAACACTGCGTCTTCTCACTCATAATGGGATTTGAATGATGAGAACACATGGACACTAGGAGGGGAACATCACGCACCAGGGCCTGTTGGGGTGTGGCAGACAAGGGGAGGGATAGCTTTAGGAGAAATACCTAATGTAGATGATGGGTTGATGGGTAGAGTAAACCACCATGTCATGTGTATACCTATGTAACAAACTTGCATGTTCTTCACATGTACCCCAAACTTAAAGTACAATAATAAAAAGAAGTGTAAGCAATGAAAGACGTTATATTGAATTATACTATAAACAAATTTAATCTATTCTGGGAAAAGTCCTAAAGGTGGTAATGGGGATTGATTGGAGAGGAGCATGAGGGAACTCTTCGAGGTTCTTGTAATGTTCTGTATGTTGATACAGTTTGAGGTTATACAGGTGTATGCATTTTTCAAAGCATAAAGAATACACACTTAGATTTGTATATTTCCTAACAAAGAAATTTTAAGGCAAAAGATAAACTCAAAAAATATTGTTTTGTTAATGTCATGCACACCAAAGCATTTAGCATAAAGTGTACAGAAGTCTGCAGTTTAATTTGAATGCATCAACAAATAAATCGAGAAGTCTCTAATAAAACAAATATAATATAATAAAGTGTTAATAAAAAAGTCTAGATTGTGAGTATTACAGAGTATGCAGTTATGTGTCGACTCAAAATTCATACATTGAAACCCTAATCCCCAATGTGACTGTATTTGGAGATAGGGTCTGGGAGGAGCCAATAAAGGTTAAGTGAGATTGTAAAGGTAGACCCTTAATTGGATAGAACTGGTGCTTTTATGAGAGAAAGAAACACCAGAGCTCTCTTTCTGCCATGTGAGAACACAGGGAGAAGCTGGCCATTGCCAAGCCAGAACGAGCTTCACCAAGATTTGAATTGTCTGGTACCTTGATTTTGGACTCCCCAGCCTCTAGGACTCTGAGAGAAAAAAATGCCGTGTAAGCCATCTAGTCTATGTTTCTCTTTATGGCAGCCTGAACAAACTAAGAAAGTAGTTGTATGGGAGTTCACTGTAAAATAAAATTCTCTTTTCTTTGTATTCCAAAACTTACCTAATAAAGAAAAAATTCATTTTTATATGCCACCCTCACTGCCAATCTTATTTCTGAAAGGAGATTATTCATCTGGCCTCAGCATTTCTGGTACAACTTTTGTGGCCAGTAAAATCCGAGAAGTAATGTATTTCACTTTTAAGTAAACACTTTAAAGCCAGATAAAATTCTGTTATGACTTTTCCCCCTCTTTGAGAACATTATTCCCTGATAGACACTAGCCCTAGAGACTGCAAAATAAAAAACTATGAAGCAGAGCTAGTCAACCCCAAAAAGTATACAAAATGCATGATAAATGTATGTTTGTGTTTTGTAAACTGTTGAGAATTGGGACTATAATACCATTAAGAATCTTGAAATTGATTATACCATCTATGTGATGTATTGGGTAAAGAACAGATCTCAGCATCAATAATTATCATCTTATAATTATGATTTCATAAATCCTTTAAATTCTAAGTAGCAGATCTATTAGTCATGTGCCTACTTCTCAGTCAAGTCAGAGTTTGACTTTGGATTGTTCCAGAGATGGCTAACAAATTTATCTAGCTCATGAGTAGGTGATATTTTACATTTTGAAAAAGAATATTAGAGAAATATTTATTTAGGAAAATCACTATTTTAGTTCCAAGTTGTATATTTCTGTTCATCATTGAAATAGTCATTTTAACTAGGCAATTGCTATGGTGTGTGTGTACACATGGATTTAAATAAAATAAATAGCATATGATTACTATATAAATCTATGAGGATACAACAAACAATCAATGTAAAATAAGAAAAACATAAACCAAAACATCAGTATCAACTCCTGAATTAGAGCATGATTAATGCTGATGAAAATGATTCAGTAGAGACTGAAGATTGAATCTAGGAGGGAATGATCCAGAGGAGGAGAATAAATTTACCACAACATAGAATAATATGAGTCTGTAACAAATTGTGAGTATTACAGTGTGCAGTGCTCTTTTAGGGTTGATATGGTTTGGCTCTCTCTCCCCACCCAAATTTCATCTCAAATTGTAATCCCCCTGTGCCCAGGAAGGTACCTGGTGGGAGGTGATTGGATCACAGGGGCAATTTCCCCCACACTGTTCTTGTGATAGTGAATGAGTTCTCACAAAATCTGATGGTTTAATAGTTTGTGGCAGTTCCCACTTCTCTCTCTCTCTCTCTCCTGCCACCATGTAAGATGCGCTTTGTTTCCCCTTCACTTTCTGCCATGATTGTAAGTTTCCTGAGGCCTCTCCAGCCATGTATAACTGTGAGTTCATTAAACCTATTTTGTTTATAAACTACTCAGTCTCAAGTATTTTTTTATAGCAGTGTGAGAACAGACTAATACAGAAAATTGGTACCAGGAGTTTGGGGCACTGCTATAAAGATACCTGAAAATATGGAAGTGACTTTGGAACTGGGTAACAGGCAGAGTTTAGAACAGTTTGGAGGGCTCAGAAAAAGACACAAAGAGGAGGAAAAGTTTAAAACTTCCCAGAAACTTGTCAAATTATTGTGATAAAATGCTGATAGTGATATGGACAATGAAGTCCAGGCTGAGGTGGTTTTATATGGAGATGAGAAACTTTTTGGGAACTGAAGTAAAGGTAACTCTTGTTATATTTTAGCAGAGACTGGCAGCATTTTGCCCCTGCCTTAGAAATTTGTGGAATTTTCAACTTGAGAGAGAAGATATAGAGTATCTGGCAGAATAAATTTCCTAGCAGCAAAGCACTCAAGAGTTGACATGGGTGCTGTAAAAAGCATTCAGGTTCAAAAGGGAAATAGAGCATAAAAGTTTGGAAAATTGCAGTCTGATGATGCAATAGAAAATAAAAACTTATTTTCTGAGGAGAAATTCAAGCCAGCTGAAGAAATTTGCATAAGTAATGAGGAGCCAAATGTTAGTCACTAAAAAAGTGGGGAAAATGTCTCCAGGACATGTCAGAGACCTTTGTGGCAGATCCTCTCATCCCAGGCCCAGAGGCCTAAGAGGGAAAAATGATTTTGTGGGCCAGGCTCAAAGCCCTGCTGCTGTGTGAACCCTATGTCCCAACTGTTTCAACTCTAGCCATGGCTAAAAGGGGCCAAGATACAGCTGGGGCTATTACTTCAGAGAAAGAAAGCCCCAAACCATGGAGGCTTCCACATGGTGTTAGTCCTGCGGGTACACAGAATACAAGAGTTGAGGTTTGGGAACCTCCACTTAGATTTCAGAGGATGTATGGAAAGACTTAGATATCCAGGCAGAAACCTGCTGCAGGGGCATAGCCATCATGGAGAAACTATGAGGACAATGCATAGGGGAAACATGGAATAGGAGCCCCCACAGAGAGTCTCCACTGGAGCACTGCCTAGTGGAGCTGTGAGAAGAGGGACAGAGTCCTCTAGACCCCAGAATGGTAGATCCACTGACAGCTTGCATCATGCACCTGGAAAAGCTGCAGACACTCAAAGCCAGCTTGTGAAAGCAGCTGTGTGCACTCTTCCCAGTAAATCCACAGGGGCAAAGCTGCCTAAGGCATTGGGAGCCCACCCTTTGCATCAGTATGCCCTGGATATGAGACATGGAGTCATAGGAGATTATTTTGGAGCTTAAAGATTTAATGACTACCCCGCTGAGTTTCGGACTTGTGGGGCCTGTATCCCCTTTGTCCTGGCCAATTTCTCCCATTTGGAAGGGGAGCATTTACTAAACTCTTGTATTTCCATTGTATCATGGAAGTAACTAACTTCTTTTTTATTTTACAGGTTAATAGGTAGAAGAAACTTGCCTTGTCTCATATGAGATTTCGGATATGGATTTTTGGGTTAATGCTGGAATGAGTGAAGACTTTGGGGGACCATTGGAAAGGCATGATTGTGTTTTGAAATGTGAGAAGACCATGAGATTTGGGAGGGGCTGGGGTAGAACAATATAGTTTGGCTCTGTGTTACCACCTAAATCTCATATCTAATTGTCATCCCCATGTGTTGAGGAAGGGACGAGGTAGGAGGTGATTGGATCATGGGGTAGAATTCCCCCATGCTGTTCTCATGATAACAAGTGAGTTCTCATGAGATCTGATGGTTTAAAAGTTTGTGACAGTTCCCCCTTTCTCTCTCTTCTGCCATCATATAAGATATCCCTTGCTTCCCCTTCTCCTCCCGCCATTATTGTAAGTTTCCTGAGGCCTCCCCTGTTTTGCAGAGCTGTGAGCCAACTAAACCTCTTTTATTTATAAATTACCCAGTCTCAGGTAGCTCTTTATAGCAGTGTGAGAATGGGCTAATATAAGCATACACACACATAACGATGGTTGATAGAATGAGGAATGCTTCCCTATAGACGTCTCAAGACGTAAGAAGATAACCAGCAATTAGAAAGAAAAGATGGATAAAGATTCAGGTAGAAAATATGGTGGTAAAAAAAGGATGTCATATTTGTATTCAATATTCCCTAGGTGTAAGAAATTTGCCTAAGCTCTGGACTTACATTTAAGGTGACACTTTGTACATCTTTCCATAGATATATCAATACCATTGTTTATTTGCCATTCCTCAAATGCAGTTCCCCATTTTTATATGTTATAAAAATCCTCAAAGTTATTCAAGTCAAACGTTAGAAAAAAAAAAAAAAAACTTTTAATTGTTCCTTTTTATTGCCTCCCCATATAATTCAACAGCAAGCACTATAAATATTACCTTCAAAATAAATTGTATTTTTAATTTTTCTCATCTTCACTTTTATATTATTAGTTCAAACAGTCATCGTATTTATTTTACTTTATTAAAAGCTACACACAATTATTTTTCTTACACCTTTACTGATTATAAAAAAATCTCCTGTATGAATAAATATAACCATAAATATAAAATCTACAAAGTCCTGTTAATACTAAAACTATTCAATAGCTTACCATTGCACTAAAAAGCAAACCCCTTACTCTAGTCTACAAAGAATCTTAATGAAATGTTCCTGTTTCTATCAAATATCTTACCATTCTTCCTCTCATCTAATCTTCCTCCTTTAGCTATGTACATTTTATTTAAAATCCTTAAACAAAATTTGGTTCTTCAGACAAATTTTGAGCTTCCAGACATTGTTTGTCAATTTGCTTTTACTTACACTTTCATAATACCCTCTTTTTAATCTCAGATTATCAGTTTTCCAGACTGACTTACCTTATACCTTATCTGCATTAGGTATATATTTTCCAAATATACTCTGTATCATTCAATTTCTCATTATGCTTAAATAATTAATTGCAATCAATACTTATTTTACTTGCTGTTCCTTTATTGTCACCCCTTGATGCACCTTCTAGAATACGTATTCAATGTAAATTTATTAATCACTGATATTCTGTTAGTTCTTATAGGTCTAGCATTTATTAGGAATTCAAAACAGGCATACTTTGGTGATGCAAGTATGGTCCAAGACCACAGCAATAAAACAAATAACACAATAAAGCAAATCACACATTTTTTTTGGTTTTCCAACACATATAAAAGTTATATTTACACATGTACCATAATCTAAGTGTGCAATAATATGTGGCTAAAAATAATGTACATATCTAATTACAAATACTTTATTACTTAAAAATGTTAACTATCATCAGAGCTTCAGCCAGTTTTAATATTTTTGCTGGTGCAGGGTCTTGCCTCAATGTTGATGGCAGCTGACTGATCAGGGTGGTTGTTACTGAAGGTAGGAGTGGCTGTGGCAATTTATTAAAACTGGACAATGAAGAATGACATGTTGATTGACTCTTCCTTTTATGAAAGATTTCTTTTTAGCATGCAATGCTGCTTGATTGCAGTTTATCCACAGTAGAACATTTTTCACTATTAGCGTCAATCCTCTCAATTCCTACCACTGATTTATCAACTCAGGTTATGTAATATTCTAAATCCTTTGTTATATTTCATTTATGCTCATGATATCTTCACCAGGATTAGATTTCATCTCAAGAAACTACTTTCTTTGACCATCTATAAGAAACAACTCCTTGTCTGTTTAACTTTTAGCATGAGATTTCAGCAATTCAGTTGCATCGTAAGACTCATTTCTAGTTCTATTTTTCCTGCTGTTTTCATGAATCTGCAATTACTTCCACCACTGAAGTCTTGATTCCCTCAAAGTCATTCATGAGAGTTGGAGGAAACTTTTTCTGAGCTTCTGTTGATACTTGATATTTTGGCCTCCTTCCATGATTCATAAATGTTTTTAATGGATCTAGAATAGTGAATTGTTCCCAAAAAGTTTTCAATTTACTTTGCCCACATCCATCAGAGAAATTACCATCTATGTCAGCTATTAAATGTGTTTATTGAATAAGACTTGAAGGTCAAAATTAGTCCTGGACTTATGGGCTGTGGAAAGGGTGTTATGTTAGTGGGCATAAAAACAACTTTAATGTCCTTGTACATCTTCAACAGACATCTTGGATGGTGAGGTATATTTTGAATGAGCAGGGATAGTTTATTTTTTTTTTTATTTCTGATTAGTAGATCTTAATAATGGGCTTAAAATATTTAGTAAACCATGCTATAAATGGATGTATTGTCATCAGGCTTTGTCGTTCCATTTATGCAGCACAGGTATTATAAATTTGCCTTAATTCTAAAGGTTTAGAAGATTTTTGAAATGGTAAATGAGCATTGGCTTCAAGTTAAAGGCAACAGCTTCATTAGCCCTTGACAAGAAAACCAGTTTGTCTGTTGAAGCTTTGAAGCTAGGCACTCATAGTCCTTCTCTAGCTTTGAATGTCCAGGATGGCATCTTCTTCTACTATAAGACTGTTTTGTCTACCTTCAAAATCTATTGTTTTGTAGCTACTTTTATTAATTATCTGGGGTATCTTCTGGATAACTTGCTGCAACTTGTCCATTAGCATTTGCTGCTTCATCGCGCCCTTTTATGAAGATGACTTTTTCTTTAACATTATTTACCAACTTCTGCTCAAACTTTACTTATTTAGCTTCCTCACCTCTCTCAGACTTTATAGAATTAAAGAGTTAGGGCCTTGCTCTGGATTAGACTTTGGCTTAAGGGAACATTGTAGCTTGTCTGATTTTCTATTTGGATGACTAAAACTTTCTCCATATAAGCCATAAGGCTGTTTAACTGTCTTATCACTTATGGGTTCATTGAAGTAGCCTTTTTCATCTCCTTCAAGAGCTTTTTCTTTGCATTTCTAACTTTGCTGCCTGTTTAGTGCAAAAGGCCTAGTTTTTGGCCTGTCTCATCTTTCAACATGCCTTCCTCACTAAGCTTAATTATGTCTAACTTTTCACTTAAAATGAGAGATTTGTGACTCTTCTTCTCACTTGAACACTTAGAGGCCATTATAGAATTACTAATTGGCTAATTTTAATATTATTGTGTCTCAGGGAATAGGGAAATCTGGGGAAAGGGAAAGAAACAGGGAAATGGCTGGTTGATGAAGCAGTCAGAACATACACAACATTTATCAATTATGTCATATATAAGCATGGTTTCTGGCAACCTCCCACCAAAAAAAGTCACAATAGTAACATCAAAGATCACTCATCATAGATCACCATAACAGATATAATATAAAAGAAAACATTTTGTATATTGAATAATTACCAATATATGACACAGAGACACAAAGTTAATTCATGCTATTGAAAAAATAGTGTTGACAGACTTGTTCTATATAGGGTAGCCATAAACTTTAAATTTTTAAATAACGTAATATCTGCAAAGTGCAATAAGGTAAAGCAAAATAAAATGAGACATTTTAATGAATATTCATTAAGTTAAAGATAACTAATTTATATTGCATGAACAAAGACAGATTTAGCAGATAAAAATTAGGGAATAGAGAGAATGGGAGTTACTGGGAAAGTTGGAAGAAATGAAATAGTTACTGAGGATATGGCATACTATTTTTAGGCATTACTGAAATAATGCCATCCTTATTTAATAAATTTTGGTGATCACACTAGGCTAGCTAATGACACATAATTAAATTACTGTATCATTTAATTTTAGTAAACCTGGCTTGATGGTAATAGTCCTGAAGAGGAAAAATGTGATGTACATCGAGGTATATTAATTTCCCAGGGCTGCTGTAACAAATTATCACTAACTGGTGGCTTAAACAACTGAAAATTTTCTCACAGTTTTGGAGGACAGAAGTCCAAGATCGAGGTATTGGTATGGGTGGTTCCTTCTGATGGCTGTGAGAAAGAATCGGTTCCATTCCTCTTGTCTAGCTTCTGATGGTTTGTTGAAAACCTTTGGCGTGAGTTTGTCATATTTTAAGTATGCTGCAGAAGCACCACCTTGATATTTGCCTTTATCTTCACATGTGTGAAGGTTTTATGTCCAAATTCCCCCATTTTATAAGCTATACTGGAATAGGACTCCCCCAATTACCTCATCTTAATTAATTACATCATCAATAACCAATTTTGAAATAATGTCACATTCTGGGGTATTGTTTTAGGACTTTAACATCTGGACTATAGAAAGAAGAGCATAATTCATCCCATAACAATGTGGCTACATAATTTTAGTAGTGAAAAGCAGAGAGGGGAAAAGAAGCCGAAACATGTGCAAAAGAAATACAAGAGTGTTGGCCCGTGGAGATCTACCTAGATATGTCGAGAATTGACCATTGATTAAAAAAACAAAAAAAGAAAGAAGGAATAAGAATAAAGTATTAGAGATATTGTTTAGTTAGGTAAACCAACAAAAAAGACTACTTTGTTTTGTATCCATCTCTTGGAGGTTATTTTTCTTTGTGGCCTGGTTTATAAGATATTCTTATCAATTACATCTTCTTATATTATTCCTCGCATTTTTTTTTTTAGTTGATCACCTGACAGGATAAATTCAGTTCCTATTTTTCTATCATAACAAGAAGTCTGAAATAGTTTTTTCAATGGTAAATGTTAAGTTTACATTCTGAGGAGACATTGAAGTTTGAGAGTAGTATGTTTGCAGCAGGGTTTTCAGAAATTCCCTGATTATTTTCATTGAAGAGTTCCTGGGTATTTTGTTGTTGTTTTTAGTAGATGGAGTGTACAATAAAAGCTATTTTGCAGATGTATTTATTCATTCTATACAAATGTGCTTAAGTACTTATGATGAACCAGTTCCTGTGCTACATTCTGAAGAAACTGAAACTAAGAAATCTAAGAAGTTTCCTCTGGATATTTCCAGTATATTAAGAGAAATTTTGTCCAAATGGCATGTTATAGTTATCAATATTAATACACCTAAAACATATTTAGATATAGCAAAATATGGTAAACATACTTACTTGTCAATCCAACAGTCATTTCTACTTATTAATAAAAATACTCAAGATTTGTTCCTGCTCAGTGTTACAAGAGAATATCACTCTGTCTTATCTCCATTTCGTAGCTTGTGACTCTTTGATAGAGATAAGCTTAATGGCATGCCTTTGAATAAAGCCTGGAAAATGGTACAGGAAGATGATGGTGGGTGAGCTTCAGAAAACAAATTTTATCTATATTTTAAAGAGAAGATACAAAGAAAAATATCCCTTTCTTCATGCCGTTGGAATCATGGAAAGTGAAGCTGTTGTAGCCATCTTAAATTCAGAGAGATTGACCTGAGAACAAGTCAAGATTCTAAGAATAAAGTAGTAGATGTCTGAAAAGTTGCCTGGTCTCCAGAATTATTACTATATGAAATAGACTGTGTACTCATTGTCTAAGCCATGTGTAGTTAAATATTTAGTTATTTATAAACAAATTATCTTGACAAGTATTTTGTACAATCATTCTTTCTCTTTCCTAAATGTAATGGCATTAGGCATTACATCGAGTTCTTCGAGTTCTATCCCTAACTCTGGGATTTACGAGCATTGAAGTGGTACATTTCTTCAGAGATATTTTCTTTGCTCAGTTCAAGTAACAACTGACCAAAATAAATGGTAAATTAAAACCTATAAAACTTTTGATACAAAATAATTATGATTTTCTAGGTCAAATGAAGGGTAATAATTACCTCTCATTTCCTCAAATTTCACTGGACAAGTGAACACTTAATGCTGCTAATTACAATGATGAGATTATAATTCTTCAGTTTTTGTTAACCTCTTTTACCCTGACATTTAACCTTTTCTTTCATTGATGTTCTCTCTCATTGATAAAGTACATGGAATTCATACAATTTTCAAAAATTATTGATACTTTATTTAAAGTCATGCTTATTTAAAACATTAATATAAATGTACCTTTCTTGCAGATTAAATTTAAAGTGATAATATGCAATTTATCATACCTCTACTTAGTTTCTTCCTCAGCTGTATTTTGCTTTGTTTCTCCACACTGCACTCCAGTGATAGACAACTACTGAATTCTCAACCTGCATTGGGTATTTTATATTATCAAAAGTTTATACATTCTGTTCTCTGCTCTGAATGACTTTCTACCCTCTCTGTGTAGTTGTCTCCTTCTACCTCATAACCGAGTTCCAAGGAAACTGTTTCTCTGAACTGTTCTCTCACCTCCCAATAGGGTCACATATTTATTTTATGTTACCATAACAACTTATGTGCATAATTCCTAGCATCGTTCAACTTTTATGCCTGCTATCCAACACATTACTCAGAATATAGAAGGCACACAATAAATGCATGTTGAATACATTAACAATAGAAATGAGTGGTTTCCTTCTTTAATTTATTCTTATCTTTTGTGTAACAAAGCTGCTATTTGACAAAGAACAATTTACGGCTACTTGTTTCATACACCTGTTGTTCAGATTCATTCGTATGGGAAACTACTTGTGAAAGTAAATAGAAAATAAAATGAAAAACATTGTAAGTAGGAAAAAACACATTCTGTAAGTTTTATTACTTTCTGATACAGGATGTAACAATTTTTTTCTTTTATAAAAATTATTTATTTTTATACAATGTCAAAATGCCTATTGCTTCTGGAAACACACTACCACTTTCTAAACAATTTATTTATTTTAATGAACGTATTTTTAGACCAGTTCCAAAATGTGTAGAGGAAATAGTCACACTAAAACATTAGTTTTAAGAATATATTCATATTTAATATATAGTGTCAGAGACCTATAAGGAAATTCAAGATCATATCATATAAATAATGACAATGTATCTCTATTATCGATATAAAACAAATGAGGAATAGAGGAGGTAAATACTTTCCTTTGTGCTATCAGTTAGTATTCTTGACCTAAACAAACATTATGAAAAGAAAACTTCTTCTTTTTTTTTTTTTTTTTTTTTGAGACGGAGTCTCGCTCTGTCGCCCAGGCTGGAGTGCAGTGGCCGGATCTCAGCTCACTGCAAGCTCCGCCTCCCGGGTTTACGCCATTCTCCTGCCTCAGCCTCCCGAGTAGCTGGGACTACAGGCGCCAGCCACCTCGCCCGGCTAGCTTTTTGTATTTTTTAGTAGAGACGGGGTTTCACCGTGTTAGCCAGGATGATCTCGAACTCCTGACCTCGTGATCCGCCCGTCTCGGCCTCCCAAAGTGCTGGGATTACAGGCTTGAGCCACCGCGCCCTGCCAAGAAAACTTCTTTTAATGGCTTGAATTTCTCCTCTAAATATTAGCACAAAAACTTACATATTGCATTAAACTAACTTGACATAACCATAAAGTCATAGTGGAGAAAACGTAGCAGAATTTTAATTTGTTTATGAGACAATCCACATGACATTTTCATCAATTTAGTAAATGTCACATTCTCAAGATTAATATGAATCACACAATACAGTCTTACATATAAGGAACTTTTATTTGTGATTTCTTGTTAATAATAAGAACATGTTCTCTTTATTATATTTTTTAAAAATGAATGTATTTTCTCAATTTTTATATTATTGGAAAGTAAGGTTGATTAGAATCTGTATTACACAGGGAAATTTCATATTGAAAAGATAAATTTTATGTTAAAAGTATGTAATTTCAACATAACAAGAACTGATAGACTTCAAAAGCAAAATATAATTTGTATATTAAATAAAAAATACCCAGGTCAAAATAGGAGAGCAATTTACTAGAAACACAGGTAAAGGAAAACAGTTTAATATTGTTGAAATAAATAATCATATTGTAGTACTAAAATAATTATGACCTTTGTGACATTTGAAAGATTTGAAACTGATCTTTCTGAATCATTCTTTGTCAAAGATATACATATATGCTGCATCTAGGTTTTGCAAACATCCTTTAAAAATGGACTTTGAGCACATAGACATTAAAGAGTTTAAGGTAATAGTCAATAGAATTGTCAATAGTAGAATGAAAAAAGATTTAGCACAGAATTTTTAAAAGTTAATTTATTGTTTGTTTGTTTTTGTTTTTGTTTTTGTTTTTTGAGATGGATTTTTGCTCTTGTTGCCCAGGCTGGAGTGCAATGGCACAATCTCCACCTCCCGGGTTCAAGCGTTTCTCCTGCCTCAGCCTCCCGAGAAGCTGGGATTACAGGCGTGCACCACCACACCCAGCTAATTTTTGTATTTTTAGTAGAGACAGGGTTTCACAGTGTTGGGCAGACTGGTCTCAAACGCCTGATCTCAAGTGATCTGACAGCCTCGGCCTCCCACAGTGCTGGGACTACAGGCATTAGCCACCGTGCTCGGGCTATTGTATTTTTTAATGAGCATTCCCTGTAGCCATTCTTCATTTTAACATAAATGAACAATATGAAATTTTAAAAAGAGGGAACTTATTTAGATACAATTATTTCTTATTTTCATTTACGAATTTTAAAATACTATGTTGGGGAAGATATAAAAGATCAGTATCTGATAATCTTTAGTGAAAAAATAAACATTTCTTTCTGATGGCCTTAATTTTGTCTGTTTTAAAAGAGAGGTAAATGCTTTCTTTCATTTAAAAACATACTAATTGGTTTTCACATATATATGTAAATATACATATGTGAAAACAAATTAGTGTGTGTGTGTATATATATGTGTGTGTATATATATATATATCAATTATTTATGATGTTTTGGCCAAGAACAGACCTCATATACAACAGTGGTCCTGTAAGATTTTACTTTTTTTTTTACTGTACTTTTTCTATGTTTAGATATGTTTAGATACACACGTACTTACCATTGTGTTACTGAAATGGCCTCACTGACTGGGATGGTACCTGAAGTTCTTGGTCATGGCCAAGGTAATCAAAGACACAGACATACCAAGGGTGAGGTTAGAGCAGAAGTTTAATAGGCAAAAAAGAACAGCTCTCTGCTTCAGAAAGAGGTACCACAAAGGGTTGCCGTTCCACAGTAAAATGCAAGGGTTTTAATAAAGGAGCTAGTGGGGAGGGGGCACTTTATCTACATATGGCATGAAAAACCAGCTCAAACCACGTATGTCATTTTCATAAAGCACAGATCTCTAATAGCTGCAATCCCAACCTTTTATTATGCAGGTTGGTCCTTAGCCTGCGCTACTCTATGTTTCTTATCTCTTTCCTACTGTGCATGTGCTAAAAAAGGTGTGAGAGCAGAGCCCCCATGGTAGACATGCCGGGCCCAAGGTAGTACTTTCTTTTGGTGCAGTTGCAGGCATCCTCCTACCCTGTGCAAGTTTCCAGCTTCCTTATCTAAATATGTCCCCCAAAAAGAAAGGTATGTGTTTACTGGGAACTACCTTACATGTGTAAAGGTTGCTGATTACCCAGGAAGTTCCTGCTTTGTGTTGGAGTGGCTTCCTTATCTATGTTTACAGTCAGATCTCCCAGGCTACTCTTTGTTAGAAGTGATTTCTTGGGCTGCTTTTTGTTAGAAGGGAAGTTCTGCCAAAGACTCTTTGCCCTAACTTTCTGCCTAGTTAGTTTCTTTCTACCTCCTCTCTTATTGCATTTGCCTACAGCATTCAGTAAAAGTTTGTAGCCTAGGAGCCATAAACTACATTATATAGCCTAGGAATGTGATAAGGTATACTATCTAGGCTTGCGTAAGTACACTCTATGATGTTTGTGCGACAGTCACCTAATGATATGCTTCTCAGAGCGTATCCCTGCCTTAAGTGATGCATGATTGTATCGCAATAGCCACCTCCCCTTTTAAAAATAAACATTTTATATAAAGACTGTCTTTACCTAAGTCTAGATTTGTTTTTATTTGACATGGGAAAAGTAGATACTGTTTTTTGGGGAATTTATATTTATATATTAACTTTAAATATAAGTTCTTACCCATTAGAAATGTTGTTGTTGACAATGAGGTTAATATTGCGGGGAGGGGAAAAGAAAAATATGGTTTCAACTGAGAAATATAAAGGCCAAAATTGTGTTATAATAAATACATTCTAAGATAGAGATGTTCATTTTTAATACTAGTGTAAGCCTATACCACAAAAGCATCTAAGTAAGTTACTTCTCACACACTAACCCATGTTAGTTCCCTGACTCAGATTCACATTCAAACAGTGGAAACTGCTTTAACAGGGTGATAACTCTTTTCTCTTCCCTGGGGCAAAATCCATTTAACCTGGCCTGACTACCTAACCAGGTGTGAATCCTCACTGAGGTGCAAATTCATTTCTGTATAATAGAAAGGTTACCAATTCACCCCTAGGGAAACAACAAGTGATCAAGGGTAAATCATTTGAATTCAGTTCTAAAATACATAACTAAAAATAAAATAAAATTTCAGAAACAAAAAGATACTGCTGGGATAACTTGCAGGGAATGTTGCTTGTGAAAAATATAGCTTTGGTGTGGCTTGATCTAGGAGAAGTTCTGGCCGTGCAATATGGAAGTACTTGTAGATTGTGGTCTATAAGACTCATGCTCCAGCGTTGCAATTAAATCCTCTAAAATATCATATATATCTCAACTGAAGCAGCCTCACTCCTCCACAACATGAGTTGCCTTTTAAATTGCTGCCTTCCCAGGGATTTCTTTCACTTAAAGTGATTGCAAAGGAATACTTCATTATTGCACAATATATATATTTGACACTTCAAATGGTTTTCTTTGGCTTCTAAGGGGCCGGTGGCCATAAAATCTGTCTTGTTTGGAGTGATAAGCATTTGTGAACTCTATGTCATTGTTTGCTATACTACTTTGTTGCACATAATTGTCAACATATATGATAAACGAGCTTTGGAAGTGCAAAGGTCCATCATGTTTCACTGTGCAGTACAGCAACATGTCAGCTGCAGTACAGATGTGGGGGTAGGTCACTCATAGCCTTTGCAGTAGATTTATCAAATTGTTAATTGTGTCAAAATCATTAAATATGATAGAATTTATAATAGTTTTTGTTTGACAGCACTGATAACTGAAAATGAAAAGGTTAAAACTATAACTTTATATTCTCAATGACGTGTCTTCTAAAATATATGAAATCAGTATTTATTAAAAGATTAGCTTAAAATTTGTCTAAAAGTTAGAAATTATTCCTGCTCCTTTTCAATGAAGGCAATAGAAAGAAAGAGTTGCCAAAACACAATCATGAACTTTTAATTGTCTCATTTGACATGCAGTTCGCTTCTTTAAATAATTGTACCAAATCTCATTGGCACCATCATATAGGTGACATAATGTTAATTAATCCTTTTAAAGTTATATGTGTTAGGAAAGGTATTACATACTTGTGTGATTATGAAATATATTACATAATTTCAGCAAAGAATAATCCCCAGTTTATGTGAGAAACAAAGTAGATGAAAGCTAAAAGCTTAATCTGCTAGAGATACATATTAAGAGGATAAAATAATAAAATAACAGCAGAAAGAATAGAAACAAAACATTAACTCAAACACACATGTCCTACCAGGTTTATTTTGACTTAAATGATAGCAGATGTCCATTGTCACCACTGGAGCAGTCTGGAAATCTTTATCATAAAGTCTAAGGTTACATTTAAGTATGATGCAACTACATTTGATTAGAAATATTAATAAAGGTAATAAGCAATAACATTAACAAAGCATGAAATTTTACAGACTGTTTTCTAACCACAGAAGTTAAAATATTAATATTATCTGCATATTGCAGATACGGAACCCAAGGCCCCAATGGTTTACATAAATTTGCCAAGACAATAAGTTAATAGCTATACAAACTGAAACAACACAGAATCTCAGGACCCCAAACTTATAATGGCAAAGGGAAAGTTAAGCTTGGGAATTGAGTCATACAAAAAACTGCCTTCCTTTTGTTCCCAAACAGATAGCTGTGATGATAGAAGGCCACATATCTCCCCAGATGGCTTCCCTTACAAATTACTCACAAGGAAATTTCTGGTGGACTTCAAAACCTTTCCGAATATGTATGTCCCACAAAATAGTCCTAAAACAGAGATCTGTTGATTCTCACCATACAATTTAAATTAACAGCTTATCTTCACAGGCATGGGACAAAAACAAGAATAAAAATCATCCTTCTGCCCACCCAAAAGGAATGACAAATGCATAGTATATTTCTTCCTCTACTCTATCTTTTCATATGTTTACTGTATCTTATGTAAAATGTAAATCTACTCCTTGCAAGAGGAATGTACAATTGACAATTTTTCTAACCCCTTTTCTCTCAGGTAAAATGTAGATTCATTGAGCCGTCATCAAAGCCTTGCAAGAATGTTATCACTTGCCTCATTTCCTATCCTCCCTCTCCCTCTTTTTCCTTTCTTCCCTACTTTCCTGCCTGTTCTTTCCCCTTTAAATATTGAAATCCAACCAGGTGCAGTGGCACACAGTTGAAATCTTAGCACTTTGGGAGGCCAAAGAGACCCGATCATTTAAGGCCTGAGGTTTGAGACCATCCTGGCCAACATGGTTAAACCCTGTCTCTACTAAAAATACAAAATATTAGCCTGGTGTGGTGATGGACGCCTGTAATCCCAGCTACTTGGGAGGCTGAGGCAGGGGAATCACTTGAACACCGAAGGCAGAGGTTGCAGTGAGTCAAGGTTGCGCTGTTGCACTTCAGCCCTAGGCAACAAGAGTGAAACTACATCTCAAAAAAAAAAAAAAAAAAAAAAAAAAAAAAAAAAAAAGGAAAGAAAAGAAAAAAAAAAAACTTGAAATTCTCAAATAACTTTTTTGGAAAATCAGGGATCAGCGATGTTACCGCTGTGATTTGTGTTTCTTCTTAAGCACGTCTTCAAGCTTCGCAAAACAAATCTCTACATCAAGACCTGGCTGAATTATTATTCAGTTTACACCACCAAGTTTTAAATAGAGACTGTGACTACTGACATGGACTCTTAACAATTACACTATGACTCTTCTTGCCAGAATACAGAGATCAAATATTCAGGCAGCCCACCTGGATATCACCTCTCTACCCCAAAGATATCTATTCTTCATAGAAACATAATGACATTGAAAAAAAATCATTTATTGGTTCATCTTTAGTTTGGCATGTATAAATACTTCATAACTCATATGACCATTTTTTAATTACATAAACTTTCTAAAACTATTTCTCCATTTAATTCAGTTTAAGAATTATCTAGGCAGTTGGGTTAAAATGCAGCTTTGTGGAGGAGATTCTATTTTTCAAATTGGGCTTATGAATATGCGTATTTAAATGTTAAAAGATAACTGTGAGGTAGGTGATATATGGGTAACATTATGAGAAACATGACCACCATAATCATCTTTTAAAATCATAAACAATTTCTGTCTTCCCAGATGAATTTCAACATTATATAACTTAGAGCCTTTCCTATATAAAAATATCACACCAGAAACATAAAACTGATACAACAATCTTTATTTCCTTTGCAATGGTAAATTGCTAGATCTTAGACTTATTATTTGAGACACTTAGTGGAAGGAAAAGCATTCACAAGATTTATTGTGTTCAAATGTTTACAAAAATAAAATATTACATATCATTGCTATTATCAATCCTTACAGTAAATATGCTGTCTTTCAGGGAGATTGGAAGTGTTGCAGATGCTAAGCACCTGTAAGCCAAGATCCTTGAAGGACAACCATGGTAGAAGCAATGAACCAAAAGTAAAACTCTGTTAAAGACACAGGTTTGTTGCTACTGATAATGCATAATCACCTAGCCTTCCCTGACTGAAAGTATGTATTACTTCCTCTTCTGCCCAAAAGATTGTAGAAGATATTTGTCATTTTTTGGCTGCGCATCAATCAAATCCTAAGACCCTTCCTTTGCCACCCCTTATTGCACTTAAAGAGATAACATTTATGGGAGGAGAGCGTTGCCTTCACCTCAGAAGCACAAGGGGATGGTTACCCTTCCCACTGCTCTGCCCCAGCCTGGGAAATCGACAAATGTCTGCGTCTCAGACATTTGGAAACTCTATTCCAGAAACTTTGAGTTTTGAGTGATGGTGAATTAAGCTGTTGCAGCCATGGCCCTTTGTAACAGCAACTGCTTATAAACCTCCAGAATTTATTTTTCTCCTCAACGTATTTTATAGATGTCCAGCTTCCTGATGATTTCATCAACCCTTAAATAGCCTTCTCATATATAATTATGATTGCTATATATCATATGCATTCTGTTATTGTTGCTATTACTTAATACATGGAGAATCAGATGTGTTTCTTGTAACCCAGAGCCTTAACTGAGAGTGCTTGTCTTAAGAATCATTGTTTGAAGAATAGACTAGGAATAAAGGGATTTAAGCAAAAAATTGTTTTTTTCCTTTTAAATACTAAATGTTTTTGTTAATTCTTTCAATTATTCTTGTTGTTATTTTAAAATGTAGTAAATGTATTTATTTTATTTTGAGACTGGGTCTTACTCTGCCACCCAGGATGGAGTCCACTGGCACAATTTCAGCTCACTACAATCTGCACCTCCCAGGCTCAACAAATCCTCCCATCTCAGCCTCCTGAGTAGCTAGGAATACAGATGTGTGCTGCCACACCCAGCTACTATTTTTTTTTTTTTTTTTTTTTTTTGGTATTTTTTGTAAAGACTAGGGTTCACCATAATGCCCAGGTTGGTCTCAAACTCCTGGTCTCAAGTAATATGCCCCCTTGGCCTCTCAAAGTGCTGGGATTACAGGCATGAGCCACTGTGCTCAGGCAAAACTTAATAAATCAGAATCTTTCTTCTTTAGAGGAGATAATATACTTTGAGCTATATAAAAACCCATTGTTTTATGGTTCGGCTATTGTGAGGTTTTCATACACACACATCAGCTATCCACAAGCTTCTTTTCAATACCTTATCAATTTTTTTTTTTTGCCATTCTCTAACTTCCAAGTATATTTGGCTTTTAGCCACTGTATCCTTCCTTGTTAATGCTTGACTTGTTTAAATTTTAGGAAGTAAATATTTGATTCATGTTTCTGTAACTATAGTGTTGTTGGAGTCTGACATTAAACAGCTTACAGTTACTAAATTCATAGCCGTCCTTCGGCTTAAACAATTCAATAGTGGAATATGCTCCTATATGTAATCATTAATTGGCTAATGTCATTATTGTATCCTGTTTCTACATATTGTTAAATACACTTTATGTAAATAGGGGATGTTTTTGCATTTGTTTGCTTTGTTTTTAAGCAGAATTTCTTTTCTTTTCTTTTTTTTTTTCCTGGAGACTTTGTTGCTTTTTCTTTCTCCTTAATGTTTTTTCTCTCTCTAGGTCTCTTCCTGACATCTAAGTAATGGTTTCTAACACCATTGTGAGGTACAGCTAAGAACCAAGATATTAAACAAATTTCTTCCTGAATTCCAGATTCAGCCAACTGCCTACCTATTATATTCACTTGAGTGTCAAATAGATACATCAAACCTCTCTATGTTTTTGCAAACTTCACATTTCTTTATTTTATCCTTGTCCTTCAAACGCAATTTTCAATTTTTCTCTCATCACTTATTTAGATGCTTGAACCAAAATTTTATTCTAGATGCAGCCCCCTCTTTAAGTCATAACTCCTATCCCAACTCGTCTTCTGGTCCTACTAGCAATTACTTGGAGAATATATTCTGAACTAATTCACTTTAAATACCTCAACGATTACTCAGGTCCAGGCATAATTATCATTTTTGGAGATTACTGGAAAAGCCTGCTAAACTGGCGCCCTGTTACTATTTCTAAGTCCCTCAGAATGCTTTCGTCAGAAAAGACACACTTTAATTGTAAAAATAAACTTCCGATGAATTTCCCTTGTGTCGATAGCCTTTCAATCCACCTGCTATGGCAATGGTATGGCTCTTGCGTCGCTCATCATTGCCACATGACATCCCAGTTGCTCCTCTTTATTCCCAAAGGACTTCTCTTTGACCTAAAGGCACTAAAGACCCTAAGTTTGTTTCTGCTGTGGATGTTCATATGTGCCCTCTGCCTGTACAGTTCTTGCTCAGATATTTGCATGTCTTATTCTGTCACCTATTCACCTTGTCAGTTCAAATTCCACCACGTTAGAGAGATAGTTTCTTACCATGTTCATCAGGTAAGAAAATGTTTGATTTCAAATTTAAAAACCACACACACACCCCTTCAATTATCAGAGACTTAAAGGGCAAGGAGCATTTTTCTCAGGTAAAGAGAATTCTGATAGTAAATAGTTTCTGGATGAGTTCACCTGCTCAACAATGCCATCAAGGGCCCACATTCTTCTTTTTAAATTATTTTTATTTGTAATTACTATGAATACATACTAGTTGTACGTATTTGTAGAGTTCATGTGATATATTGATACAAACATATGTAGCAACTCCCCCCTCTCTCTTCCTCCTGCTTTGGCTCTATGAAGTGCAGGCTCCTGCTTTGCCTTCTGCCATTATTTTAAGTTTCCTGAGGCCTCTCCAGAAGCCAAGCAGATGCCAGGATCATGATTCTTGTACAGCCTGCAGAATGACGAGCCTATTAAACCTCCTTTCTTTATAAATTTCCCAGTCTCAGGTATTTCTTTACAGCAATGTGAGACAGATGAATACATAAATTTCACATAAGTGAAAATTAAACTAGCTTGATTTTTGAACATAAGTGAAACTTTGAGTTTATTTTGTTTAAATCCTTCAAATAATCCTAAGTAAAACTTAAGTCATCTTCCCAAACTGGTATAAGATAATCACTTGCAAGCAATCCTCTTCCACATGGAAACGTCCATTGTAATATCCAATCATTGTAAAGGTTAAATGACTTCCTCATTGTAAGACATCCTGTAAAGACATGCTTCTTGCCACTTTTCAGTTTGACGTCTCCAGGATCTCTATATATACGTTTTGTATGGCAATAAACTTTTAGATTTTTCTTAATTTGATCTTATTTTATTTTTTACTTTATATGGCAAAAGAGACCTTGTGAATGTAAGTTACTGATTATGAAATGAATATATTATGCTGTGTTATCTGGGAGACCCAATGTGTTAGCAAGAGCCCTTATAATATATAGGAAGCAGGAGGGTCAGAATCTTTAGGAGATGTGATTAAGAAAGCAGAGGCCATAATGAATGGTCTGTTGGCAGCCAGCCATGAGCTGGGGAATTCAGGCAGCTTCTAGAAGCTTGAAAAATAAGGGAACAAATTCTCCCCTACAGCATCAAGTAAGGAATACAGCCCTGTCTATAGCTTTGTTTTGATCCAGTGATACTATTTTAAACTTTGGATCTCCAGAACTGTAAGATAATAATGGACTTTGTGTTTTTTAATCCACTAAATTTGGGATAATTTGTTATATCAACAATAGGATACTAATGCAACAAAAAGTATAACAGTTTTTTAACATATTACCTTGAAAGCAAAGTATAATTTTATCAAAGGATGTAAAAAAAAATCTGCAAATCAATATTAATCAAATATCTTTTGTTGTTGTTGTTGTCGAGACACAGTCTCGCTCTGTCGCCCAGGCTGGAGTGCAGTGGCCGGATCTCAGCTCACTGCAAGCTCCGCCTCCCGGGTTTAGCCATTCTCCTGCCTCAGCCTCCCGAGTAGCTGGGACTACAGCCCCCCCGCCCCCCCGCCCGCCCACGTCGCCCGGCTAGTTTTTTGTATTTTTTAGTAGAGACGGGGTTTCACCGTGTTAGCCAGGATGGTCTCAATCTCCTGACCTCGTGATCGGCCCGTCTCTGCCTCCCAAAGTGCTGGGATTACAGGCTTGAGCCACCGCGCCCAGCCCAAATATCTTGTAATACACAAACATTCTAAGATAACATTTAAAATAATAACAACTGCCAAATAAATCCTTCAATGCTATTATCTAACTAATTATACACATCAGAATGAGGCATTGCTAATAAATGATTGTGTTTAGCTCTGCATATATTACTTTATGGGTTAGGAAATTTCAGTCTGTGCTGTCTCTCAGGTCTTTGATATAATGAGAAGAGAGAACTTTATATCTTTTTGATTTAATGCTTCATGGTGAAAATCTTCATTTTCTGTTATATGCTGTAAATATATATTGCCTAGAAATAAGTACATGTATTTATATTTATGTTCATTTCTAAAGAATATTAAAGGTAATATCACTAGACTTTCTAAAATAGTAGTTCATCATTTAATATAACACAAATGCTCAAGAGAAGTCACGTGACTATCCATGCTTTGATATAAAAGTTATGACTTTTGCTTTTCCTAGAGTGTGAAGAAAGTCCTGGGAATTCTGAAAGTATTACCTGTATTCTGCAAAGCAGTACTTGCTATTTCTAATACATATTTTTCAGTAATTTATTAGAAGTATTTAAAGTTTAGCAAGTGCTTAAAATGTATGGAAATTCCTGAAAAAAAGTACATAATTTTAAGAGTAAATTTGTTTACATTTCTCCATTATCAGTTTTTCATTAAATTACCAAAATTGTGCAAGGCTTGCAAAAGTTTTGTAAGTCCAGTGATACATTTGAAAATTTAGAAAGTTACCACTATAAAGACAGCAGGATTTCTTTTCTGTAGATGTAAAAGAAATGGAGTGAGAGGGAGTGCCATGGTACAGCAGGGTAGCCTTTAACCCAAAGCTGACAATAGTGGATAATAAAACAAAAGAAAAATTTCAATTTTGTAAGAAAGTACTTTTGAAACTAGTGTACTGATTGAAAAAGTTTTATGAATGTTGACAAGCTTATTATAAAAGTTTGATAAACAAAATATGTTAACACCTTAAAACAATAACAAGGACTTCTCTGCAATATACCAAAACAGTGCAAATAGCTGAAGTAAGTAATATAATGTGGTATTGATTTGTGGGTTTTATAGATAGGTGAAGGACTGCTGTAAGATCTTAGACAGGACCTACACATAATTGATACTTTGTGGAAAGTGTTTTTCAGTATTTGTCAAAACTTAAAATTCATACTACTATAGTTTCTAAAACCATGCTTCAGAAATACACAAACAGGCAAGGAAATGACTAAAACTATATAAATCACTGCATTATTTGCAAGAGGATTTAAATAATCCTTAAATTATAATGATCCCAGGTTATGGAGTAATATGCAATATTTATCAAATATAAATAGTTTTATATTTTCTAAAATGGAAAAAAATGTTCATGACATAATTTGGAGATAATAATATAGCACTTTCAATGTAGTGTTGTCTAGTTAACTGTGTGGTTGTTTATGCCTCTAAAGCTTTGCAAAAGATCTGTAAAGTTATACCGATAAACAGGCTCTATTTCTGAACAATGGGATGGAGTGTCATTTAGAGGAGGGAATCCTTTTTACTTTATGCACATGAATAATTTTTAATGTTCTCATCATCACACATTATTTTGAAGATGAATAAATGCTGTTAATATTTCCCCGTATGTTGTATTCTTGATATTTTATTGTCTTTGATTATAGACTACTTTTTAAATTCATTTTTAGCCTTTTCAGAATTCAAGATAATATTTAAGTTGTTATTGAAAATTTACATAATTCTAAAGAAATATTTTTTGAACCCTGTCACAGTGACCTCTTACAACTTATACCTGTTTTGTGACATAATGTGATGACAGTATTTTATCACTATTGGCTTACTTCACTTTTATGGAATGATAACGTGTTGTTGATCTATTTGTTGTTGCAGCATTCAGTATTGGCAGTTCTCAATAAGCATTTATGATTTCCAGTTTTGTGTAGTTTATCTCTATCTTTTCTGAGAACTGTAATTATACCTAGTGTTAAGTTCATAAGATTTTGATTTGATTGACTATAAAACTAACATATCTAAAGTTAGATGTGCATATATAGACATACAATTAATAATAATTAACTTTGCTTCCACCTCATTATTTGCAATCAATACCATTACTGTATAGCCGTATCTCTTAATCCATCATGTAGAATTTGTACATAACATCCATTTGTACTTTATTTTGTATGAGTAAAATGTCACCACCTAGTAAGCCCACAGTAGATAAATTGTCTTTGTCCTACTGTGGTATACAAGCTTTCAACATTGTGAAATAAGATGTGTTTCTATTTATTGTAAAACAACAAAATTGTAATTGAAAATGTCTTGACATGCAGTAAATCTTAAAAACAGACCTATATATCAAAATCTTAGGATGATATTTAGTAACTCTTCTGTTTCTATGGCAATTATTCAAAATTTATCGAATATGAGAAAAATATACTTTGCTATAAATGTTTATATAAGATAATGTGTTTAAGGAAAACGTTATCTTATATACAGAATGTATTTCATATGCCATTATTTATGCCTTTGAAGTGACATTTCAGAGACAGAGAGAGAGAGATATCATACATACATGTCTATGTTAGATTTGCTGTCTTACTAACAAACTTCAAGTCTTGGTGGTTTAACAAACTATGGTTTTATTTCTCACCCAAACTAATTCAGATGTGGGCATATAGCTCTTACATTAGAAAACTATGCCATCTGGAATGAATCTCTCACCTTCAGATTTTCATCCGGGGAAGAGAAATAGAAGGAGAAAGCAAGCAATTGACTGCCACAGGATATAATTTGTAACCTGATATTATTCTCATATTTCATTGACCATTACTAGTTACATGATCTAGGTCTCATCTAAAAAGAGTTTGAATATAGGAGCATGAGTATTTGGTAAGCTTTAACTGTGGTTGCCATATTATGGCATTAAATAAGAAGAGCTGTGACAAAGAACATTAACATTAAAATCACAAAGATCATCAAATGTTTACATAAATAACTAGGGACAATGCAAAACATGGACTGTCCCTGAGTTAATGCAGGTTACAGTCCTATGAACCAGATAGACAATTAGTCAAATACAATAAGGTGAGATCCATATCATGATAGTGGAAAAACAAAGCTCTATAGAATCTTAGTTGCTATTTCCATTGCTTTTAAGCGCACCTTCCTTTCTGTTTCCTCCTGGGTTATTCTTCCATTTGTCTGAAAAGCTCTCTCTAATCTTTCTACATAGAAGATAAATTCTCTAAGTTTTGTTTAGTTTTGCAAATATTATTATTTCCTAATTTTTATAACCATTTCACTGAGTAGAAAATTGTGTGAAAAGATTTTATTTTCTAATCTTTAATTCTATTATCTTCTCACTTTTGTTGCCTCTGTTGAAATGTCAGTTGTCAATCTTATTGTACCTTTGAAGGTAATGTATTTATCTTTTTTGATTTTTTTTTCTGATTGCTTTTAGACTATTTGCTTTGTTTGTATGCAGCAGTTTTACTTTAATAGAATTTCTTCCTTCCATTCTTGTTCTCTCTGTCTCTCTTTTTCTTTTATGTCCCTAAACTCATTTTGTTTAAGGTTATAGTTCTCCTTAACCCATTGATGCCTAGTGTTTCATTATTAGAATGCTAAGCCTGTGGGACTTATTTATATTATGCTGCTGAAGGTCGTCACCAAGTTCCAATTTTTCAGACAAAAAATTTGCAACCTCAGGCATAAATGGGCTAAATCTATGTATCTTTTATAATAAAAAATTATCAGCAATTATCTCTTTAAACACTACTTCTGCTTCATTTCTCACTTCTCCCTTTGGGATTCAAATTATGTCTATGTTAGACTTTTGTGCTTGGATCCTAATGCCACTCTTACTCTCTTCTCTGTTTTTAATTTTATTTTCTTTTGTCCAGTCTAGATATTTTCTATTGAACTGTATTTTTTGAGAAGGTATGTTTGTATAAGCATATGCACAAAAATAAGACTTTGTATGATTATGTGTACAAGACTGGTTTCTTATAACAATTTGAATGGGCAAAACCACAACAATAATCAGAAAAACCTCTTTAGCCAAAAAAAGAATGACTGAATGAATTGTGGATTTAAAAGTTATATATCTATTTTTGTTTGCTTGCTTTTGAATTTTTTATTTTCTTAGGTTTTTGGGGAACAGGTGGTATTCGGTTACATGAGTAAGTTATTTAGTGGTGACTAGTGAGATTTTGGTGCACCCATCACCTGAGCAGTATACACTGAAACCAATTTGTAACCTTTTATCCTCCACCCTACTCCCAGTCTTTCCTGTGAGTCTCCAAAGTTAATTGCATCATTCTTATGCTTTTGAATCCCCATAGTTTACCTCCCACTTATGAGTGACAACATACGATGCTTGGTTTTTGATTCCTGAGTTACTTCACTTAGAATAATAGTCTCCAGTTCCATCCAAGTTGCTGTGAATGCCATTAATTCATTCTTTTCTGTGACTGAGTGGTATTCCATCATATACACATACATATATATATGTGTATGTGATATATGTATCACAGATATCATCATATGTGATATATGTATCACAGTTTCTTTATTCACTCATTGATTGATGGGCATTTGGGCTGGTTTTATATTTTTGGAATTGTGAATTGTGCTGCTATAAACATGTGTGTGCCAGAATCTTTTTTGTATAATGACTTCTTTTCCTCTGAGTAGATACTCAGTAGTGGGATTGCTGGATCAAATGGTACATGTACTTTTAGTTCTTTAAGGAATCTCCACACTGTTTTCCATAGTGGTTGTACTAGTTTACATTCCCATCAACATGTAGAAGTGTTTGCTTTTCACATCATCCATGCCAACATCTGTTTGTTTTTTTTTTGTTTTTGTTTTGTTTTTTGCCATTCTTTCAGGAGTAAGGTGATGTTGTATTGTGGTTTTGATTTGCATTTCCCTGATCATTTGTTATTTTGAAAATTTTTTGATATGTTTATCAGGCATTTGTGTATTTTCTTTTGATAATTGTCTATTCATGTTCTTAGCTCACTTTTTGATGGATTTTTTTTTTTTTTTTCTTGCTCATTTGTTTGAGTTCTTTGTAGATTCTGGATATTAGTCCTCAGTCAGATGTATAGATTGTGAAGATTTTTCCCAATCTCTGGGTTGTCTGTTTACTCTGCTTGCTGTTCCTTTTGCTGCACAGAAGCTCTTTAGTTTAATTGAGTCCCACCTATTTATCTTTGCTTTTGTTACATTTGCCTCTGTTTTTGGTCATGAAGTCTTTGCCTAAGCCAATGTCTATAAGGGTTTTTTCTGATGTTATGTTAGAGAATTTTTATAAGCTCAAGTCTTAGATTTAAGTATTTGATCCATCATGAGTTGATTTTCATATAAGGTGAGAGATGAAAATTCATCTTCATTCTCCTACAGGTGGCTTGCAGATTATCTCAGCAACATTTGTTGAATAGGTTGTCCTTTCCCCACTTTATGTTTTTGTTTGCTTTGTCAAAGATCAGTTGGCTGTAAGTATTTCGGCTTATTTCTGGGTTCACTATTTTGTTCAATTGGTCTATGTGTCTATTTTTATGCAAATACCATTCTGTTTTGGTGACTATAGTCTTATAGTATAGTTTGAAGTCAAGTAATGTGATGCCTAAAGATTTGCTCTTTTTGCTTAGTCTTGCTTTGGCTATGCAGGCTACTTTTTTTGGTTCCATATGAATTTTAGGATATTTTGCTAGATCTCTGAAGAATAATGGTGGTATTTTGATGGGAATTACATTGAACTGTTAGATTGCTTTTGGCAGTAGGGTCATTTTCACAATATTGATTCTATCGATCTGTGAACATGGAATGTGTTTCCATTTGTGTCATCTGTGATTTCTTTCAGCAGTGTTTTGTAGTTTCACTTGTAGAAGTCTTTCATCTCATTGGTTAGCTATATTCTTAAGTACTGTATTATTATTATTTCCTGCTATTTTTAAAAGGGTTGAGTTTTTGATTTAATTCTCAGCTTGGTTGCTGTTGGTGTATAGCAGAGCTACTGATTTGTGTACATTAATTTTGCATCCTAAATCTTTGCTGAATTTATTTATAGTTCTATAACCTTTTTGGATGGGTCTTGAGGGTTTTGGAGGTCTACAATCATATCATCAGTGACCAGAGACAGTTTAACTTCCTTTTTTACAATTTGTATGCCCTTTATTTCTCTCTTTTGTCTAATTGCTCTGACTAGGACTTTCAGTACTATGTTCAACAGAAGTTGTGTGAGTGGGCATCTTTTTCTTGTTCCAGTTCTCAGAGGGAATGCTTTCAACTTTTGCCCATTTGGATGGCTGTGGGTTTGTCATAGATGACTTTTATTACATTGAGATTTGTTATTTGTATGCCAGTTTTGCCAAGGGTTTTAATAATAAAGGGATGCTGAATGCTGTCAAATGTTTTCTTTGCATCTATTGAGATGATCATATGATGATTGTTTTTAATTCTCCTTATATGGTGTATCATATTTATTGACTTGTGTATGTTTTTTTTCTATTTATTTATTTATTTATTTATTTATTATACTTTAAGTTCTAGGGTACATGTGCATAACGTGCAGGTTGTTACATATGTATACTTGTGCCATGTTGGTGTGCTGCACCCATCAAATCGTCAGCACCCATCAATTCGTCATTTATATCAGGTATAACTCCCAATGCAATCCCTCCCCCCTCCCACCTCCCCATGATAGGCCCCTTCCCAAGTCCAAGTGATCTCATTGTTCAGTTCCCACCTATGAGTGAGAACATGTGGTGTTTGGTTTTCTGTTCTTGTGATAGTTTGCTAAGAATGATGGTTTCCAGCTGCATCCATGTCCCTACAAAGGACACAAACTCATCCTTTTTTATGGCTGCATAATATTCCATGGTGTATATGTGCCACATTTTCTTAATCCAGTCTGTCACAGATGGACATTTGGGTTGATTCCAAGTCTTTGCTATTGTGAATAGTGCCGCAATAAACATACGTGTGCATGTGTCTTTATAGCAGCATGATTTATAATCCCTTGGGTATATACCCAGTAGTGGGATGGCTGGGTCATATGGTACTTCTAATTCTACATCCTTGAGTAATTGCCATACTGTTTTCCATAATGGCTGAACTAGTTTACAATCCCACCATCAGTGTAAAATGTTCCTATTTCTCCACATCCTCTCCAGAACCTGTTGTTTCCTGACTTCTTAATGATTGCCATTGTAACTGGTGTGAGATGGTATCTCATTGTGGTTTTGATTTGCATTTCCCTGATGGCAAGAGATGATGAGCATTTTTTCATGTGTCTGTTGGCTGTATGAATGTCTTCTTTTGAGAAATGTCTGTTCATATCCTTTGCCCACTTTTTGATGGGGTTGTTTGTATTTTTCTTGTAAATTTGTTTGAGTTCTTTGTAGGTTCTGGATATTAGCCCTTTGTCAGATGAGTAGGTTGCAAAAATTTTCTCCCATTCTGTAGGTTGCCTGTTCACTCTGATGGTAGTTTCTTTTGCTGTGCAGAAGCTCTTTAGTTTAATTAAATCCCATTTGTCAATTTTGGCTTTTGCTGCCATTGCTTTTGGTGTTTTAGACATGAAGTCCTTGCCCATGCCTATGTCCTGAATGGTACTAACTAGGTTTTCTTCTAGGTTTTTATGGTATTAGGTCTAACATTTAAGTCTCTAATCCATCTTGAATTAATTTTCATATAAGGAGTAAGGAAAGGATCCAGTTTCAGCTTTCTACTTATGGCTAGACAATTTTCCCAGCACCATTTATTAAATAGGGAATCCTTTCCCCATTTCTTGTTTCTCTCAGGTTTGTCAAAGATCAGATGGCTGTAGATGTGTGGTATTATTTCTGAGGACTCTGTTCTGTTCCTTTGGTCTATATCTCTGTTTTGGTACCAGTACCATGCTGTTTTGGTTACTGTAGCCTTGTAGTATAGTTTGAAGTCAGGTAGCGTGATGCCTTCAGCTTTGTTCTTTTGACTTAGGATTATCTTGGTAATGCCGGCTCTTTTTTGGTTCCATATGAACTTTAAAGCAGTTTTTTTCCAATTCTGTAAAGAAACTCATTGGTAGCTTGATGGGGATGGCATTGAATCTATAAATGACCTTGGGCAGTATGGCCATTTTCACGATATTGATTCTTCCTATCCATGAGCATGGTATGTTCTTCCATTTGTTTGTGTCCTCTTTTATTTCACTGAGCAGTGGTTTGTAGTTCTCCTCGAAGAGGTCCCTTACATCCCTTGTAAGTTGGATTCCTAGGCATTTTATTCTCTTTGAAGCAATTGTGAATGGAAGTTCATTCATGATTTGGCTCTCTGTTTGTCTGTTACTGGTGTATAAGAATGCTTGTGATTTTTGCACATTAATTTTGTATCCTGAGACTTTGCTGAAGTTGCTTATCAGCTTAAGGAGATTTTGGGCTGAGACAATGGGGTTTTCTAAATATACAATCATGTCATCTGCAAACAGGGACAATTTGACTTCTTCTTTTCCTAACTGGATACCCTTGATTGCTTTCTCTTGCCTGATTGCCCTAGCCCGAACGTCCAACACTATGTTGAATAGGAGTGGTGAGAGAGGGCATCCTGTCTTGTGCCAGTTTTCAAAGGGAATTTTTCCAGTTTTTGCCCATTCAGAATGATATTAGCTGTGGGTTTGTCATAAATAGCTCTTATTATTTTGAGGTGCGTTCCATCAATACCGAATTTATTGAGCGTTTTTAGCATGAAGGCTGTTGAATTTTGTCAAAAGCCTTTTCTGCATCTATTGAGATAATCATGTGGTTCTTGTTTTTGGTTCTGTTTATATGCTGGATTACATTTATTGATTTGCGAATGTTGAACCAGCCTTGCATCCCAGGGATGAAGCCCACTTGATCATGGTGGATAAGCTTTTTGATGTGCTGCTGAATCCGGTTTGCCAGTATTTTATTGAGGATTTTTGCAACGATGTTCATCAGGCATATTGGTCTAAAATTTTCTTTTTTTGTTGTGTCTCTGCCAGGCTTTGGTATCAGGATGATGTTGGCCTCATAAAATGAGTTAGGGAGGATTCCCTCTTTTTCAATTGATTGGAAGAGTTTCAGAAGGAATGGTACCAGCTCCTCCTTGTACCTCTGGTAGAATTCAGCTGTGAATCCATCTGGTCCTGGACTTTTTTTGGTGGGTAGGCTATTAATTATTGCCTCAATTTCAGAGCCTGCTATTGGTCTATTCAGGGATTCAACTTCTTCCTGGTTTAGTCTTGGGAGAGTGTAAGTGTCCAGGAAATTATCCATTTCTTCTAGATTTTCTAGTTGATTTGCGTAGAGGCGTTTATAGTATTCTCTGATGGTAGTTTGTATTTCTGTGGGGTCAGTGGTGATATCCCCTTTATCATTTTTTATTGCGTCTATTTGATTCTCTCTCTTTTCTTCTTTATTAGTCTTGCTAGCAGTCTGTCAATTTTGTTGATTTTTTCAAAAACCAACTCCTGGATTCATTGACTTTTTGGAGGGTTTTTTGTGTCTCTATCTCCTTCAGTTCTGCTCTGATCTTAGTTATTTCTTGCCTTCTGCTAGCTTTTGAATGTGTTTGCTCTTGTTTCTCCAGTTCTTTTAATTGTGATGTTAGAGTGTCAATGTTAGATCTTTCCAGCTTTCTCTTGTGGGCATTTAGTGCTATAAATTTCCCTCTACACACTGCTTTAAATGTGTCCCAGAGATTCTGGTATGTTGTATCTTTGTTCTCATTGGTTTCAAAGAACATCTTTATTTCTGCCTTCATTTTGTTATGTACCCAGTAGTCATTCAGGAGCAGGTTGTTCAGTTTCCATGTAGTTGAGTGGTTTTGATTGAGTTTCTTAGTCCTGAGTTCTAGTTTGATTGCACTGTGGTCTGAGAGACAGTTTGTTATAATTTCTGTTCTTGTACATTTGCTAAGGAGTGCTTTACTTCCAAATATGTGGTCAATTTTGGAATAAGTGCGATGTGGTGCTGAGAATAATATATATTCTGTTGATTTGGGGTGGAGAGTTCTATGGATGTCTATAAGGTCCTCTTGGTGCAGAGATGAGTTCAATTCCTGGATATCCTTGTTAACTTTCTGTCTTGTTGATCTGTCTAATGTTGACAGTGGAGTGTTGAAGTCTCCCATTATTATTGTATGGGAGTCTAAGTCTCTTTGTAAGTCTCTAAGGTCTTGCTTTATGAATTTGGGTGCTCCTGTATTGGGTGAATATATATTTAGGATAGTTAGCTCTTCCTGTTGAATTGATCCCTTTACCATTATGTAATGGCCTTCTTTGTCTCTTTTGATCTTTGATGGTTTAAAGTCTATTTTATCAGAGGCTAGGATTGCAACCTCTGCTTTTTTTTGTTCTCCATTTGCTTGGTATATCTTCCTCCATCCCTTTATTTTGAGCCTATGTGTGTCTCTGCATGTGAGATGGGTCTCCTGAATACAGCAGACTGATGGGTCTTGACTCTTTATCCAGTTTGCCAGTCTGTGTCTTTTAATTGGAGCATTTAGTCCATTAACATTTAAGGTTAATATTGTTATGTTTGAACTTGATCCCGCCATTATGATATTAACTGGTTATTTTGCTCATTAGTTGATGCAGTTTCTTCCTAGCCTCGATGGTCTTTATATTTTGTATGTTTTTGCAATGGCTGGTATCAGTTGTTCCTTTCCATGTTTAGGGCTTCCTTCAGGGTCTCTTGTAAAGCAGGCCTGGTGGTGACAAAATCTCTAAGCATTTGTTTATCTGTAAAGGATTTTATTTCTCCTTCACTGATGAAACTTAGTTTGGCTGGATATGAAATTCTGGGTTTAAAATTCTTTTCTTTAAGAATGTTGAATATTGGCCCCCACTCTCTTCTGGCTTGTAGAGTTTCTGCCGAGAGGTCTGCTGTTAGTCTGATGGGCTTCCCTTTGTGTGTAACCCGACCTTTCTCTCTGGCTGCCCTTAAGATTTTTTCCTTCAATTCAACTTTGGTGAATCTGGCAATTATGTGTCTTGGAGTTGCTCTTCTCGAGGAGTATCTTTGTGGTGTTCTCTGTATTTCTTGAATTTGAATGTTGGCCTGCCCTACTAGGTTGGGGAAGTTCTCCTGGATGATATCCTTAAGAGTGTTTTCCCACTTGGTTCCATTTTCCCCCTCACTTTCAAGCACCCCAATCAGACATAGATTTGGTCTTTTTACATAATCCCATACTTCTTGCAGGCTTTGTTCATTTCTTTTTCTTCTTTTTTCTTTTGGTTTCTTTTCTCGCTTCATTTCATTCATTTGATCCTCAATCGCTGATACTCTTTCTTCCAGTTGATCGAGTCGGTTACTGAAGCTTGTGCATTTGTCACGTATTTCTCGTGTCATGGTTTTCATCTCTGTCATTTCGTTTATGACCTTCTCTGCAGTAATTATTCTAGCTTTCAATTCTTCCACTCTTTTTTCAAGATTTTTAGTTTCTTTGCGCTGGGTACGTAATTCCTCCTTTAGCTCTGAGAAGTTTGATGGACTGAAGCCTTCTTCTCTCATCTCGTCAAAGTCATTCTCTTACCAGCTTTGATCCGTTGCTGGCTATGAGCTGAGCTCCTTTGCAGGGGGAGATGCGCTCTTATTTTTTGAATATCCCGCTTTTCTGCCCTGCTTCTTCCCCATCTTTGTGGTTTTATCTGTCTCTGGTCTTCGATGATGGTGACATACTGATGGGGTTTTGATATAGGTGTTCTTCCTGTTTGATAGTTTTCCTTCTAATAGTCAGGACCCTCAGCTGTAGGTCTGTTGGAGATTGCTTGAGGTCCACTCCAGACCCTGTTTGCCTGGGTATCAGCAGCAGAGGTTGCCAAAGATAGAATATTGCTGAACAGCGAGTGTACCTGTCTGATTCTTCCTTTGGAAGCTTCCTCTCAGGGGTGTACTCCACCCTGTGAGGTGTGGGGTGTCAGACTGCTCCTAGTGGGGGATGTCTCCCAGTGAGGCTACTCAGGGGTCAGTGACCCACTTGAGCAGGCAGTCTGTCCGTTCTCAGATCTCAACCTCCGTGTTGGGAGATCCACTGCTCTCTTTAAAGGTGTCAGACAGAGTCGTTCGCATCTGCATAGGCCTCTGCTGCTTCCCCTTTTGTTGTTTAGCTGTGCCCTGTCCCCAGAGGTGGAGTCTACAGGGACAGGCAGGTTTCCTTGAGCTGCTGTGAGCTCCACCCATTTCGAGCTTCCCAGCAGCTTTGTTTACCTACTTAAGCCTCAGCAATGGCGGGCACCCCTCCCCCAGCTTCGCTGCTGCCTTGCCGTTAGATTGCAGACTGCTGTGCTAGCAATGAGGGAGGTTCCGTGGCCGTGGGACCCTCCCGGCCAGGTGTGGGTATAATCTCCTGGTGTGCCCGTTTGCTTAAAGTGCAGTATTGGGGTGGGAATTACCCGATTTTCCAGGTGTTGTGTGTCTCAGTTCCCCTGGCTAGGAAAAGGGATTCCCTTCCCCCTTGTGCTTCCCAGGTGAGGCAATGCCTCGCCCTGCTTCAGCTCTCGCTAGTCGGGCTGCAGCAGCTGACCAGCACCGATTGTCCGTCACTCCCCAGTGAGATGACCCCAGTACCTCTGTTGAAAATGCAGAAATCACCGGTCTTCTGTGTCGCTTGCGCTGGGAGTTGGAGACTGGAGCTGTCCCTATTCGGCCATCTTGCTCCGCCCACCCTGACTTGTGTATGTTAAACCATCCCTGTATCCCTGGTATGAAACCCACTTGATCATGGTGGATTATCTTTTTGATATGCTTTTGGAGTCAGTTAACTAGTGTTTTGTTAAGGATTGTTGCATCTTGGTTCATCATGGATGTTAATCTGTAGTTTTTGTTGTTGTTGTTGTTGGTGTCATGTCCTTTCCTGGTTTTGATATTAGGGTGATATTGACTCTATAGAATGATTTAAGGAGATTTCTCTATTTCTCTATATTGTGTAATAATGTCAATAGAATTGTTACCAATTTTTCTTTGAATGTCTGATAGAATTCAGCTGTAAATACATCTGGACCTGGATTCTTTTTTTGTTGGTAATTTTCTTATTACTATTTCAATCTCACTGCTTGTTATTGATCTGTTTCAGGGTTTCTAATTCTTCCTCATTTAGGCTAGGAAGTTTGTATATTTCCAGGAATTTCTTCATCTTCTCTAGGTTTTCTAGTTTATATACATAAAGGTATTCATAGCAGCCTTGAATAATCTTTTGTATTTCTGTGGTGATAGCAAAGTCTCCCATTTCATGTTCAATTGCACTTATTTGGATCATGAAGCTTCTTTTCTTGGTTTATTTTCTTAATGATTTATCAACTTTATTTAACTCTTCAAAGAATCAGCTTTTTGTTTCATTTATCTTTTCCATTTTTTTGTTTCAATTTTATTTGGTTCTCCTCTGATTATTATAATTTCTTTTATTCTGGTGGGTTTGGGTTTTTTTTGTTCTTGTTTATCTGGTTCCCTGAGGTGTGACCTTAGGGAACTAATGACATTTTGATGTAGGCATTTAAGGCTCTGAACCCTTGGCTGTATCCTAGTGGTTTTGATAGTTTGTGTCACTGCTATCATTCAGTTCAAAGTTGATTTTTGTTGTTGTTTTTTGTTTTTTTAATTTCCATCTTGATTTCATTATTGACCCAATGATCATTCAGGAGCAGGTTATTCGATTCCCATGTATTTGCATGGTTTTGAAGGTTCCTTTAGAGTTCCTTTAGAGTTGATTTCCAATTTTATTCCACTGTTGTCTAAGAGAGTGCTTGATATAATTTTAATTTTCTTAAATTTATTGAGATTTATTTTGTGTCCTATCATATGGTCTATATTGGAGAAATTTCCATTAGCTGATGAATAGAATGTATATTCTGCAGTTACGGGGTAGAATGTTCTGTAAATATCAAGTCCATTAGTCCTAGGGTATATTTTAAATCCATTGTGTCTTTGTTGATTTTCTTTCTTGATGACCTGTCTAGTGCTGTCAGTGGAGTATCAAAGTCCTTCATTATTACTGTGTTGCTATCTCACTCATTTCTTAGGTCTAGTAGTAATTGTTTTATAAATTTGGGCGTTTCAGTGTTAGGTGCATTTATATATAGGATTGTGGTATTTTTCCCATTAGACAAGGGCTTTTATCATTATATAATGCTCCTTTTTGTCTTTTTTTTTTAACTGCTGTTACTTTAAAGTTTGTTTTGTGTGATATAAGAATAGCTACTCCTGCTCACTTCTGGTGTTCATTTGCAAGGAATGTCTTTTTCCACCCCTTTACCTTAAGTTTATGCGAATTTTTATGTGTTAGTTGACTCTCTTGAAGGCAGGAGGTTCTTGGTTGGTGAATTATTTTCCATTATGCAACTCTGTGTATCTCTTAAGTGGAGCATTTATGCCATTTACATTCAATGTTAGTAATGAGATGTGAGATATTATTCCGTTCATCATGCTATTTGTTGCCTGAATACATCGGGTTTTTTAAATTGTATTTTTGTTTTATAGGTCCTATGAGAGTTATGTTTTAAAGAAGTTCTATTTTGATGTATTTCCAGGATTTGTTTCAAGATTTAGAGCTCCTTTTAGCAGTTGTTGTAGCGCAGGCTTGGTAGTGGCGAATTCTCTCAACATTTGTTAGTGTGAAAAAAGCTGTATCTTTCCTTTATTTATGAAGCTTAGTTTCACTGGATATAAATTTGGTTGATAATTGTTTTGTTTAAGGAGGCTGAAGATAGGGCCCCAATTCCTTTGAGCTTGTAGGATTTCTGCTGAAAATCTGCTGTTAATCTGATAGATTTTCCGTTATAGTTTACCTGGTGCTTTTGCCTCACATCTCTTAAGATTCTTTCCTTTGTCTTGAATTTAGGTAACCTGCTGACAATGTGCCTAGACAATTATCTTTTTGTGATAAATTTCCTGGGTGTTCTTTTAGCTTCTTATTTTGGATGTCTAGATCTCTAGCAAGGGTGGGGAAGTTTTTCTCCAATATTCTCCCAAATATATTTTCTAAACTTTTAGATTTTTCTCGTCTTCAAGAATGCCAATTATTCTTAGGTTTGGTCATTTAACACAATCCCAAACTTCTTTGAGGCCTTGTTTATTTTGTCTATTCTTTTTTCTTTGTCTTAGTTGGATTTGGTCATTTCAAAATCCTTGTCTTTAAACTCTGAATTTTTTGTTTCCACTTGTTTGATTCTATTGCTGAGATTTTCCATTGCATTTTATATTTCTCTAAGTGTGTCCTTTATTTTCTGAAGTTGTGATTGTTTTTATTTATGCTATTTATTTCGGTGAAGGTTTCTCCTCTCATATCTTGTATCTTTTTTTTTTTTTTTTAATTTCCTTAAGTTGGACTTTACCTTTCTCTGGTGCCTCCTTGATTAGATTAATAATCAACTTTCTGAATTCTATTTCAGGCTATTCTTCTTGGTTTGGATCCACTGATGGTGAGCTAGGGTGATTTTGGGGGGTGTTAAAGAACCTTGTTTTGTCATGTCACCAGAATTGTTTTTCTGGTTCCTTCTCATTTGGGTAGGGTTATGTCAGAGGGAAGATCTGAGGGTCAGAGCAGGCTGCAAGTTGGGATATGAACTCCAAAAAATCCTCACAGACCTTTTCATGTTGTTCTAGAACAAACTCCAGCCTTTACATTCAGGAAAGTCCAGCTATTGAACTGTATTTTAATTTACTATTCCTGTTTTTCTTATGTCTATCCTGTTGTTCAACCCATGTATTGGCTTATCAAAATTATTTGTGTTTAGAACTAAGATTTTCATTTCAATCTTTTTTTTTTTTTTTGCATATTGTATTTCTCCTATTGAAATCTCCATTATTTCATTTATTACCTCTCTTTTTTATTGTTGTTTCTGAATCATGTTAATAATACTACTTAAACTCTTCTTTTACTAGTTAAATGAATTATTTTCAAGTATTTAGTTATTTCTGTCTGAATTCCTGGTACCTTTTAATTGTATGAGGTAAAACTCATAAACATACAAGCTTTTGATTCCATAACCATCCATAGAGGGTTCATTCTGTTCGTTCCTAGGTAGTTAAGGGTGGCAGAAAATTACCTTCATCCAATTAGAGGCTGGCTGATTAGTGTGTTGACAGTGTTGGTACTAGTTCATCAGTGCTCTAAGGGCTGAGCTCTTTAAGACTTACAACTGAGAGCCTACTGAGACCCCTTATAAGGTTTTTGCTTCTCCATAGTTTCAAATAATACAGAATAATTAAACTTAGTTTTTTCATCTTCCTTCTATTTTAACAGCTTTGGAATTTGAAAAATATGTCTATGGAGAATTTGGCAGTGTCACTTTTCTCTGCACCTTTTTATCACCAGAATTTGAACATTCACATTGTCTATTTTCCTATTATCTATCTATCTAATCTATCTATCTATCTATCTATCTATCTATCTATCTATCTATCTATTATCTATCTATCTATCTATCTATCAATCTATCATGTATGTAACTATTCTAACTTTGTGAGACCACTAAAACATTGTCTTGTTTCTCTGAACCTTAGGATTGTTCTCTGAAATTTTACCTAAATCTTCACATTTTTGTATCTTAGGCACAATGAACAGATGTATGGGGGGTGATAGGGAATGTTACAACAGAATATTTGCTCATGTCTGGCAGTTCTTCTCTGAAACTTGTTTTTTTCCAGTTCAGTTGTATCTATGACTCCAATACTTTTTTTTTCCTTTTCAAAAATACCTTTTCCCCCCTTCCTGCTTCCTTTTAATAAACTTTTACATTTAAAATTATTTAAGATTTACATAAAAAGTTATGAATGTAGTATGGGTAGTTACCATATGCCTGCATTCCTATATTATAAACATCTTACATTATTTAGTACATTTGTAACAATTTAAAAAACATTATTGTTATTAATTATTGTTGTTATTATCTAAAGCCCATACCTTATTTCTTTATGTTCCAATATCCCATTTATGAGATCACATAGCATTTATTCTTCACATCTACATAGACTCCTCTGGACTGTGACAGTTCCTTAGCAACTTCTAATTTATTTCAAGTACATTTTTATACATTATCAAACTTGTCTGATAGTTATTGCTATCAGTGTCAAGGATCCTTGGGGTATCATTTTTCCAACCAGAATGCTCTGTGGCTGGTGGCACCTATTCCCAAGTTTTGCTTGGGCCTGTTGGACTCATTCTGTCCACTTGGCCTGGTTGGTTGTGCTTGGCTTGTGCTATAGGACTGGATCCCATGCCTGCCAAGGGTGAGCCAGGCACACAGCAGTGAGGGGTGTGTGAGCTAGAAAGTGTTGAGTCTGGCCACTGGGCACAGTCAGGCTCACTGGCTGTTGGGGGTTGGGCATCTCCTGGTGTTAGCATGGGCAATGGCTCCCTGAGAGGCTGCAGTTGGACAAGGCATACGGCAAGCAGCTTCTCGAGCTGGCACAAGAGAACACAGTGGTACTTCGAAGATTGGAATTGCCAAGAACCACAAAGCCCCAAAAAGGACATCATAGCCCTGACTCAGAGAACTCCTAGGTCTGGGCTACCAAAAGGACTGCAGCTCTTCTCTGCTCCTCATTGCCCATGATGTGGCAAGCAAGGGACGTGTTTCAGCCCTGTTCATATTATAGCTTTTTCAGCCCCATCATTCAGCAGGTCTTGAGTTCTTGTCCTGTATTCAGGAAGAATGATGCACATGAACAAATGGAGGGTGAACAAGGCAAAGGAGGTGCTTTACTGAGCAACAGAACAGCTCAGAGGAGACCAACAGTGGGTAACTCCTCTCTGCAGGCAGATTGTCCTATTTTCTGCTCAGCTCTCAGCAGATGAAAGCCCTGCCATGGTAGCTCCTCTCTGCAGAGAGGTCACCACATCATCTGCCTGAGTCTGGCTGAGTCCAGGGTTTTTATGGGCTTCAGAGGGGAGGAAGTGCTTGCTGAATGGCTCATGGGAAACAATAGGCAGACCCAGAAAAATCACCATAGATCTTATTCTGGTCCATGGAACTGGAAGCACTCAGGCCTCAGGCCATCCCTGGCCTGAGGGGGGTTTTCACTGGGTACCTGCCCCTTTCTGCCCAGGAACCTGTCTGCCTCCTGCTGTCATTAACCTGTCATCTATGGTACCCACAGTGCCCAGGTTGTTTGTGCCAAGGGTGCCTGCAGGCCCGTGCTGAGTCAACCCCAGCTCCCTTCTCGGCCTTCCTCTAGTGCTCATCAGTTCCCAACATCTGGAAGGAGCCTAGGCAGCAGCAGGGACCTGGTGTGTTAGTTCTGCTCCAAGTATGTGCACATCTGACTGGGTCATGACAGTGTCCAGGCTTGGCCACAGCTTTGCTCTGAAATCAGGGTGAGCACCAGGAGCAGTGAGAGGCCAGGCAGCGGGAGCAGGCACTTCTGAGCCTATGGAGGAAAGGGGGTATATTAGTCAGGGTTCTCTAGAGGCACAGAACGAATACATATATATATATTATAGATAATAGATATAGTTTATATATATTATATATATATAATATATATATTCATTCTGTGCCTCTAGTTTATTATATATATAAACTATACATATTATATATATAAACTATATACAATAAAAATATATAATGGTAGTTTATTATTAACTCACATGAAAACAAGTTCCCCCAATAGGTCATCTGTCAGCTGAGGAGCAAAGAGAGCCAGTCTGCATCCCAAAACTGAAGAACTTAGAGTCTGATGTTTGAGGTCAAGAAGCTTCCAGCACAGGAGAAAGACATAGGCTGGCAAACTAAGCCAGTCTCCCTTTTCACATTTTTCTGTCTAGTTATATTCTAGCCACACTGGCAGCAGATTAGATTGTGCCCTCCCAGATGAAGGATGGATCTGCTTTCCCAGGCCACTGCCTCAAATGTTAATCTCCTTTGGAAGCACCGTCACAGACACACCCAGGATCAATACTTTGTATTCTTCAATTCAATCAAGTGGACACTCAGTATTAACCATCACAGGGACTTACTTACTGACCCCAGAGAGTGCAGAGATGCCACAATACGCAGCCACCACTCAGTGACTGCAGCTGCACTTAGGTGGGTGGTGCTTCCACCCCTCCAACTTGGAAGAGAACGGGGCTTCTGTCTGTTCCTGGCTCCCACAGGCTCCATGGAGCACGCAGCCCTGGCCGTGCCTCCTCCACTGCAGCCAGCATCATGGCAGCAGCCACTCCAGACAGGCCACCTCTGTATCAGCAGTAATGTTATGCTTCCTCATACTCTATCATAGCCAGAAGTGCACATGGGTTAGAACAGTGGGGTTTTTTGTTTTGTTTTTTGTTTTTTTTTATTGTTGTTTTTGTTTATTTGTTTGTTTGTTCGTTTTGACAGAGCTTTGCTCTTGTTGCCCAGGCTGGAGTGCAATGGTGTGATCTCCACTCACTGTAACCTCTGCCTCCCAGGTTCAAGTGATTCTCCCGCCTCGGTCTCCCAAGTAGCTGGGATTACAGGTGTGCACCACCACACTTGGCTAATTTTGTATTTTCAGTAGAGATAGGGTTTCTCCACGTTGGTCAGGCTGGTCTTGAACTCCTGACCTTAAGTGATCTGCCCGTGTTGGCTTCCCAAATTGCTGGAATTACAGTCATGAGCCACCATGCCTGGCCTAGAGCAGCGCTTTTTAAGATATTTTTTATGGGACCACAGTGAGAAATAACTTACATAACATCCCAGTAATTTCCAATAAAATAGTTCTTATTATGCACTGGGTACTAACTATACAACTATTTTTGTAATACACTTAATGTTCACAATAAACCATGACTTTCTTTCAATCATCTTCCCTATTTTACAGTAGAAACTAAAATCCAAACTTTCCAACTAGTAAGGGGTAGAAGTTGGAGTCAAATCTAGGAATGATGTATTCAGAGTCTGAGTTGCATATTTGATGCAAACTTTATTAAGTAATATACATAAAAGTTTAAATGCTCAAGCTCTTAAGCCCAGAAATTCCTCTGGTAGTGATTTATTGTCTGGATAAACTTGCTCAAAGTTATATGTGTAAGATTAAATAGTACAACCCTGTTTGCAATAACAAAACCCAGAAAATGACCTCATATACTTCAGTGGAGAACTGGTTAAATGATTTGTACTGGTTAAATGACTTAAATGACTTGTTCAATAAAGGACCCAAAGTGCTTATGTGACAGTTTCTCCTAGATAGATTATTAAGTCATAATATCAAGTTTCCTGATAGCATATACAGTAAGATTCCACTTTTGAAAAAATTATGTGTGTTGGCAAATGAATGAAGTTTTTGGAAGATTACACATGAAGTCTTTAAACACAATGATTTCAGCAGTATGACTGAGGATATAAGGCCATGGGAAAAATAGAAGAACATATTGTTACTTTAGGTATATATACTTTACACAAAGTTTAAAGTCACATTTTGTCAAAGACTAACTTTCCATCAAAAGTCTAGCCAAAATAACTTTCAAATTAAGAAATATGTATTTAAAAATCATTATTACTGTAATCACCATGTAATTGCATGTAATATTTAGTACACTATGATATTTATGTATAACTCAGAGATCTTGAATTCATTTCTTTATAATACACAATTACCAAAGGTTGAGAACTTCTTTTTATATATAGCTTATTTGAATTGTCATCCATAGACATGTTTGGGTGGACTTTCAAAGATGTGAAAAGGATGACGCAGACAGTTTAGCAAGTCCCTGACCCCGTACATTTGTGCTGCTATAACAAATCGCCACAGACTGGAAAATTTATAAACAATATAAATTTATTTATTAAAATTCTGGAGGCTGGGAAATCCAAAACAAAGGTGCCAATGTTTGAAGTCTGATGAGGGCTCCTCTCCAGTTTTCAGATGGTGCCTGGTTGCTATGTCCTTTAGAGTGGACAAACGTTGTATCTTCACATAGTGAAAGAAGTGCAAGGGCAGAAAGAACCTCGCTAGTTCCCTTAAGCCTTTTTATAACAGTTCTAATCCCATTCATGAGAGAGCCCTTATGACTTAATCATCCCCTAATGGCCTTATCTCTTAATACTGTTACATTGGGACTTAGGTTTCAATATATGAATTTCAGGGAGACATATAAATTCAAGCTATAGCAGCTCCAAAGTAGATTGTTAAAGAATATAAACTAAACTTACCAGTTTAATTTTTGCCCAAAATTTCAGTTCAGGTTCAAAGATAAGTACCAGTTTAACTGAGTTACTACAGTAAGATATCATGGCTTAGATTAAATGTTGCCACCAGACTTACATAAAACACTGAGTAAATGCAAATATTTTTAAAGTAATGTATGTCCTTAAATTTAGGAAATAAAGAATTCAGTGATGAGGGACGAATACAAGTGTTTACAAGGTGGGAATGTTTTCGTTTAATAAAGTTCACAGCAGATGTGTATTTATATAGTTGATAAACTTCAAAACAGAATGTTACCATAAGTTGTACTGGGATTTTAGATCCTTCTTTCTCTAGCTGTTAGAAGCCAACTGTATACCTCTCTGAATATCACATCCACTGATTACTCTTTGGTAGCTTAAAATCAACTGCAGAAACATATATGCCATGATAATTAGGATGACTAGAAATCATGGCTCTCCCTTTTGCTCCCCAAAGAGTTATGGGTTAAACATTCCCTGCTTACCACTGATTACGACCATGATAGAGCATGAAATTTGGAGACAGACACCAAAGCTTTGAGTCTAACTTCTACCACTTAGGAGGTGGGTAGCCTTTGCAGATCACCAAAGGCCTGAAAGTCCCCAGGCCTTTACTTGCAAAGAGTCTTACACACTTTACTCTCTAGGCTGTTTTATGGATACAGTAAGTAAGATATGTAACGTAGGTTACACGTGGTCTGCCACGTAGGTAAGTGTTGAGTATGATTGAATGATTTTACTTTTACATTGTCCCTCTTCTCTCAAGTTTACTCTGGTTACTTTATTTAGCTGTTTTTTCTATTATGGTAATTCAAGGGAACAATGTAGACAAAGTGAAGAAGTAGAGTGAATGGAACACTAATTATCTGACAGTTAATACCTAAACCTAGTAACTGCTGAAAATCTCACTTTATACATCAATCATAACTTACTCCTTTGCAGATACTCATTTTTGAAAGGGGAAAGCAAACTTCCTTTCTTTTAGCTTCCATCAGCAATTTGTAACTGCTTTATGTTCACATAATTATAAATTATTGTAACTAAGAATGAGTTGTTCCTATGCAATTTTAACTTAAGAAATAATTTCTACTAAAGGTTTGTTTATTCACTGTTTATTTGCTGCTATTTAGCTAAGGAGAGGGCTGTGGTGGTAGCCCTAGCAATGAAGAGGGAGCCCTGAATCCAAGAAATGTAATATTAGAAAAAATAGTAGGACTTGAAAAATAATTAAGTATTCAGTAAGAAATCACTATATTTGTCAAAAATATATATTATGTAGATGTTACCTAAATTACTATGTAAAGGTTATTTTGAAATATAAGCATACTTATATACTCCAAAATTATAACAACTTTTAGTGAAAACATTACTATATCAATTTCCTGAACACTATATTTTAATTTTTAAAATAATGATTATACTTTTTTTGGTTCCCCCTAACTTCTTGGGAAGTTAGTTGTAATCAAATAATGTTTTTAAATATATTTCAATAAAGCTAGCAATATATACCTTTGAAATGATTTATTCATATATTTTATCTAAAGTACCGAATTTCAGTACAAAAGCCCTTAATTCATAGGTAATATAAATATGAAATACCTATGTCCCTCATTATTTTGCAAGATACAAAAAATATTACTAAACTCTGGTAGTGTTTTATAGAAAAGAATTAATGTAACTATATTTTTTTCCAACACTCCTCTGCTCTTTATGTTCCTCTTCAGAACCAGCAGCTGAGCCACACAATGGACATGTTTGACAGATAAAGAACACCGATGCCAAAGTCTGAAATAAATTTTTTAGCATTAACATCTGTGTCTGTGCAAAGCTCTTGGCTGCTTTCTTCATTTGATGCTTGGATGGGGATGTTAGATCTGTTGACTCCACTGCTAACCATGCTAATATCTGTTTAGCAGACTCTATTGACCTGCCCACAAAATCAGACATTGATAAATGACTTTAAAAGTCTTATCTTTTGGAATTTGTCATTTTTGTTCCTTTGAATGACCTGTGTCCATAAGAATTTGTCCTCATTTTATGAAAAGCACCCTTAGGAAAAATTATCTGTATTTTTCATGTAGAAGTAAAGAAAGGAACAAAGCACGCTTCCCTAAGATAATCTCAAATCATTCTCTGTATCTTTGGATGATTCTTTTTCACATTGCCCCAAAAGTAAATTACTATAAGCCAAATTTATTTCAGTATTAGGAAATTAACTGATTTATAATTTCTTAATTGAATGTCAGGCAATTACATTTTAAATGAATTTATCTTCATTATTATTAGAAGTTCATGCATATTACTTTTGGAGATACAGGACATATATTCCAAAATTTGCGACGAACTCCAAACATTGACTAAATCAATTTGATCTGATCATATTACAGAGATATTTTCACACACCCTGAAAAACCCAAATAATTCTCACTTAGCAAAACATTTTTAAATATGTTTGCACAGATACATAAATATGAAAAATATTCTTCCATGTTTTTGCTAGAATGTGCTCAATTTAATATTTTCATAAAATGTGAATTAATAAATATTTCTTTAAAGATGGATACTTTCAAAATTTTGTGTAAGTTTTTGAGAGTTATATAAACATTTTAATCAAAACTTCTCAATGCTGTGCAAGATGAAAAATCAAAGGTTTATATTAATGGTCCAACTCAGAACAAAGAATTTGCTCTAAAATATTTAACTGCTATTGGATTTTGTATGCAAGAGAAAAAGCTCACTTAATGTTTCTGTTCAGGCCCAATTTTTTTTTTGTTCTGTGCATTTATGTATGTTTTATTTTCTTACATATAAGTATTAAACTAAGTTTTACTAATTGTATTAGGTTTTTAAATAATAATCATAACAATGTGAAACACAAAAAGAAGACAGACACAAACACAGGCTTGTCCAGAGCAATTCTGCAGTACAATTACCTCTCCAATTTTGTAGTTATTTTATCTAAGTGGAACAAACTTGTAAAATAATTTTATAAACCTTGAAGATTGTTATGATTTAACATTGTTATAAGCACACACTTGATTCTTCTAAACACACATCTCTACCATAATTTCATTTAGAGAAATATAAACAGTTTTTATTTTTCAAATCCAAATTAAAAAATATAACACACAGTGATGAAGGGGCATGTTGTATACCTTAATCTAATCCCTAAAGACTAATTAGGCTTTAGCTTTAGTGCTATTCAAATTGGTTTCTATGTGCTTAAGTTATTTGAAAATATTGTCTTCCAAAGTGTGGAGGAATCATTTGGATGACACTGCAAACTTCTGATGCCAAACTGGGAAAATTTCTTCCAAAGACAGCATCTGGTTCTTTGGCTAAATCCATTGGTAGTTTTTTCTGCACATCTAGGTCTGTTATATGGCTGGCTGCTTTTGAGGACCAGTTTCTAGTTTACTAAAATGAAAGACTATGTAAATCACTGAGAAACTCTGTGATGCTGATTTAAGTACTAGTTTAAAAACTTAGGCTCCATATATGAGACAAGTATAACACTGACGTCTGTATGCTGATATACTCTCATGAACATCTGTTTCTGCAAGTGCCTGTAACTGCCTAAATGTGTAGGATGAATAAGCATATTATATGTCCTTTAAAAAATTTGAAAATCATTGATATTGTTTGAAAATATCTTCTTCACACATTCAGAGATAATTAATTGAGACAAATCAAACAGAAAAGAGTTTTCAGGAGCTGCTCTTTCTACTGATAATGCTATTGATGAAGTGAGTAAAAAAAAAAATTCTGTGAAGTAATAGTAATAGTTTAGCATATGTCTGTATTTTATAAATATACCATATGTGAATATTATTCTTCAGGATACTGAATTCATAATTAACAGAGTGGTTTGAAGACAGAATTATTTTCTCTCTGGGTAATTATAATTAATGTAATTCACTAATTTCTGATATAATGATAAATAAGATGGCATACAAAATAAAGGTTAATTTATTGATGTCTCCCCTCACCTTTTTTGGTAGTTAGCTTTTGTTTGACTTAAAAAGAAATAAAAATAAAGAGAAAATATATGAACAAAGTTTTGAAGATATTTTTATGGTAATAGTTTTCTTCACTAGTGTTTTATCTGTTGTCATGGAGCTTTTTCTCTGCAAGAGCAATTACTCAGATTCCCCTATATATTAATTTATCCTACATTTGTTCAATGTCTTATATTTATGACAAACTATTCCAAGTCCTGGAAATAAAACTCAAATATCGGTATTTGGTGATCCCAAATATGGTGGTAAAGGAACTTGTACGTTACAACATTGGAATGGAATAGAAGAAATAGCTAAAGAAGGAATAGCTAAAGAGGATAGCTTCAAAAAATGTTCAAACATGACATAGTAATTATAGTTTAATTGTGAAGAGATCACAAATAATCGGTTAATTTTTCTTGATAAGTTAGGGAGAGTATTAGTAAGGAGGTGCTATTTGATTAAGTTCTGAAATAATGTAAGAAGTCACAAAAAAGAAAAATACTTAATGGAAAATTCCAGAAAATTTGAAAAATAAGTTTAGAGGGATGAGTTGTAAAAGGATGTGGTATTCTTAAAGAAATTTGGTTTTCTTGATGCACACACACACACACACCCCCCTTGCCCTAGGAGAAAATTAATATTTTTCAGCATAAAGGTAAATGGATGAAATAAATTTAAACTTAATACAAGCATACCTCAGAGATATTATACTACAAATCCAGACCACAGCAATAAAACAAATATCACAATAAAGCAAGTCACACAGTTGTTTTTTTCATTTGTTTCATACTGCAGCCTATTAAGTGTGCAAAGGCATTATGTCTAAAAAAGTGTACATACCAACATTTAAAAATTCTTAATTGTTATAAAAGGCTAACAATCATCTGCACCTTCAGTGAGTCATAATCTTTTTGCTGATTATGACAATGACTGTTGACTGATAAGATGGTAGCTGCTGAAGGTTGGGCTGTGCAATTTTTTAAAAAGGAAAACAATGAAGTGTGATGTATTGATTGAGTCTTCCTTTCATGAAAAATTTATCTGTAGCATGCAACACTATTTGATTGCATTTTACCACAGTAGAACTTCAGAATTAGTTAGACCTCTCAAATAATGCCACTGCTTTATCAGTTAAACTTATGTAATACCCTAAACCATTTGTTATCATTTCTATGATGTTCACAGTGTTATTACCAGGAGTAGATTTAATCGCAACAATCACTTTATTTGCTTATCCAGAAGCAACTTCTCATCCATCCAATTTTATCATGAAATCATGGCAATTCTGTTGCATCTTCAGGCTTTACTTCTAATTATAGTTCTCTTGCTATTTCTAACTCATCTGCAGTTATTTCTTTCACTGAGGTCCTGTACTCCTCAACATTTTCCAAGAAGATTAGGATCTACCACTTCTAAACTTCTGTTACTGTTGATATTTTGAACTCCTCCCATGGATCTCAAATGTTTACAATAGCATCTAAAATGGTAAATTCTTTCCAGAAAGTTTCCAGTTTAGTTTGCTGAGACCCATCAGAAAAATCATTATAGCAGTTAAAGCCTTACAAAATGTATTTCTTAAGATACAAGACATGACATTTAAAATTACTCCTTGATCCATGGACTACAGAATAGATATTGTGTTCACAGAAATGAAAACATTAATATCTTTGTACCTCTGCATCAGAGCTCTTGGGTGACTAGATACAGTGTCAATAAGTAATAATATTGACAGCAATATCATAAAAGGAATCTTTTTTTCTGAGCACTAGGTGTCAAAAGTGATTTTAAAATAAATATTCAGTAAACCATGCTACAAGCTGATGTGATGTTATTATCTAGGCCTTGTTGTTTCATTTATAGAGCAAAGGTAGAGTAGATTTAGTACAATTCTTAAGAGTCCTAGGATTTTTGGAATGGTAAATGAGCATGGCTAAGACTTAAAGTCAATAGGTGCTTTAACCCCTAACAAGACTACACTGAAGCCAGCATTGACTTCTCTTCTCTAGCTATGAAAGTCTTAGATATCTCCTTCCAATATAAAGTTATTTCATTTTCCTTGAAAATCTGTTGGTTAGTATAGCTACCTTCAACCATTATCTTAGCTCAATCTTCTGGATAACTTGCTATAGCTTCTCCATCAGCATGTGCTGCTTCATCTTATACTTTTATGTTGTAGACAGGGCTTCTTTCTTCAAACTTCATAGTTTAACCTCGGCTAGCTTCAAACTTTTTGTGTGTATCATCCTTACGTCTCACAGCCTTCACACAATTTAAGAGAGTGAGTGCCTTGTTTTGAATTAGGCTTTGGCTTCAGAGAATGTTGTGGCTGGTTTGATCTTCTAACCAGATCATTAAAACTTTCTCCACCTCAGCAACAAGGCTGTTTCCTTCTCTTATCATTCGTCTGTTCACTTGAATAGTACTTTTACTTTCCTTCAAAAAGTTTTTATTTTTATTCACAACTTCGTTAACTGTTGGGCTCAAAAGGCCTAGTTTTCAGTCAATCTCAGCTTTTCCAAATACCACCCATAATAAGCTCAATTATTTCCAGCTTTTGATTTAAAGAGAGAGATGTGGAACTCTCTTTTTCACTTGAACACTCAGAGGCCATGGTAGAACCCTACTATTAACTGGCCTAATTTTAACATTTTCATGTCTCAGGAAATAGGGAGTCCCATAGGGAGGGGGAGTGGTAGGGGATGGCTGGTAGGTGGGGCTGTCAGAACACACATATTTATTTATTAAGTTTGCCATATTATATGGGCTAAATTCATGCCACCCTAAAACAACTACAATAGCAGCATCAAAGATCACTGTTTTAAAATTGGAGAAAGATGGATAAATGTAAGGACCCAGCACTCACCTTTTCCACAAAAAAGGATCAAAACAGTGAGTAGGCACCTGTTAAATAGACCTTCTAAGAGAAAACACTAGAATTCAACAGAGAAGTGACTGGGAACCTCTGGGATATAAAAGGAGAAGGAAGTGAGACAGCATGCATGACTGGATCAGTCAGGAGCCAAGAGAAACCACGCTTTATGGATAAGTGGTAAGCAAGAGATCTCTAGTGGTCCACATTCCCAACATGGACTCCTGCAATTCCAGTAATGGCAGAACTCTTTAACCCTCACAGGCCCTGAGACTAGCAGAGGGAATTCCCTGGAGTCCATACAATTGCACTGCTGCAGAGAGGGAAATTGTGTTGGATCCCACACACACTTCTTGAGACCAAGAAGCTGCAGCCTGGTGCTATTTTGAGAGCTCAGCTCCCACCAGACTACGTCCTGCCCTGGGATCAATAGTTCTACATCTCCACATTCCTAAAGCCGGTGAGGCTGACATCCTCCCACAACCAACCAGGAAGCTACTTCCATTGCCAGCAGCACTTGTATGCATCGTCTGGGAGCCTGGAGATTAACTCACCCTGCCCACCACCGCCAGTGCCCATGCACATTGTCTGTGGGTCTGAAGACAGGCCTGCTTCGCCTACTACTCATGCCACAACTACACAAATTATTCAAGTGCCTGGGGATCTATGTGCCCTCCTCACTCAATGCTGCTTCCTGCACATACTGTCTGGGGGCCTAAGGATAGGTCCATCCTGCCCACCACCACCTGTCCATGTGCTTGCTGCCAGAGGCATAAGAACGAGCCCATCTATCTTGCCAATGGCAGCTATACAAACCTCCTGGAGACCTGAGTACCAGCCGACCTACAATGTTGCACGTACCCATGATGTCTATATATGTTACATAGTGGTCCAAAGGTTTGTTTACCACCACCACTGCTGGCACGGTGGGTACCCAAGCATCCTGTACAGGAAGTCCTACCCAGAGCAATCAGGCAAGAGAAATAAATAAGAGGCAATCAGTTAGAACACAGGAAGTCAAATTGTCTGTCTTTGCAGATGACATGATCTTACATCTAGAAAAAACTGAAGAATCTACCAAAATCTCTTAAAAATGATAAACAAATTCTCTAAAGTTGCAGCTTACAAAATCAACATACAAAAATTAATAGCATTTGTATACATCAATGAAAAACTAGTTGAGAAAAAATAATCTTATTTATAATAGCTACCAAAAAATCTAAGAATACATTTAATCAAGGGAGTGACAGACCTCTACAACAAAAACTACATTGCACTGATGAATGAAATTGAAGAGAACACAAATAAAAAGACTCATGGATAACAAAATTTAATGTTAAAATGATTATATTGACAAAGCAATCTATAGGTTAAATGCAGTCCCTTTCAAAATATCAGTGAGCTTCTTTACAGAAATAGAGGCACAAAAAAACTATCCTAAAAGTCACACGGAATTGCAGAAGACCCCAGAAGGCCAAATAAATCCTTAACAAAATATTCAAAGCTGAATGGGTCACACTGCCTGTTTTTAAAATATATTACAAAGCTATAGTAACAAAAACAGCAGGATTTGTGATAAAAATAGACAAATGGGTCAATGGAAGAGAATAGAGAACTCAGGAATAAGTCTATAAATTTACAGTCAACTGATTTTTGACAAAGGTGCCCAAGAACATACATTAGAGAAAATCAGTCTCCTCAATAAATGGTGCTGGGAAAACTATTTCTTTGCAAAAGAATGATACTAGATCTCTGTCTTTCAACATATAAAAAACTATCTCAGAAAAAAATCACCTCAAAATGTGTTAAAGACTTAAATGCAAGACATGAAATCCTACAATTAATTTAAAAAACAGTGTAAACACTTCAGGACATTGGTCTGATCAAAGATTTTATGGCTAAGACCTCAAAGATTCAGGCAATAACAGCAAACATAAATAAATGAACTATATTAAACTAAATAGCTTCTGAACAGCAAGGAAAACAACAGAATGATGAGACAACCTGTAGAATTGGAGAAAATACTTGCAAACTCTTAATCCAACAAGAGACTAGTATCCAGAATATACAAGGAACTCAAACAAGTGAACAGCACACAAACAACCCACACATAATCCCACTAAAAAGTGGCTACAAACCTGAATAGTCATCACTAAAAAGAAGATTTACAAGGGACCAACAGGTATATTTAAAAATGCTCAATATTGTTAATTATCAGGGAAATGTAAATCAAAGCCACAATTACTGCACCCCAGTATTATCAAAAAAAAAAAAAAACAAAAACAAAAACAAATTACTGCACCCTACTATTATCAAAAAAAAAAAATAAAATAAAAATAATTACAAATGCTGAGGAGGACAAAGAGAAAAGGGCGCCCATACACCGTTGGTGGAAATGTTAACTATTACCGCCATTAAGAAAACAGTTTGACGGTTTTTCAGGGAACTAAATATAGAATTACTAACAATCCAGTAATTCCACTACTGGGTATTTATCCAAAGAAATGGAAATCAATATATCAAAAGAATATCTGCACCCCCATATTTATTTCAGCACTACTAATAATAGCCAAGCTATGGAATCAACCTAAGTGTTTTTGAATGAATGAATGAATAGCAAAATGTGATATACCTACACAATAAAATACCATGTAGCCATAAAAAGAATAAAATTCTGTCATTTGCAACAAAATAAATTGAACTGGAGGACATTATTTTAAGTGAAATAAGCCAGGCACAGACAAATACATAATACTTGTGGTCACTTACAGTTGGGAATTTAAAAAAAAAAAATCTATTGAGGCTAGTGAATAGAATCGTGGTTACCAGAAGTGGGGAAGGATAGTAGGGAGACGGGGATAAAAAGGGATTGTTAAATGGGTACAAATATGGAGTAAGTTCTAGTGTTCAATAGCATAGTAGGTAACTACAGTTGATAACGATTTATTCTTTTTCCAAAATAAGTAGAAAAGATTCCAAATGTACTCAACACAAAGAAATGATAAATGTTGAAGGTGGTAGTATTCCTGTATCATTTATTGTTTTGTTTCAAACACTGACTAAGATTACAAGAGTAAAAACAAGTCAGTTTATTTTTTTCTTGTTGTAATAGTATTTTCATTGATTTATTTTTCAAACCATTTCATGAAATATTTTTCAATTTAATAAACTGTTTTTTCCTTACATGTTTTCTCTCTATACACACAAATGATGTAAATGCTAATTAGCTTGATCGTGATCATCACAATGTGTGATCGTGATCATCATTTCACAATGTGTTCACAATGTGTAAACACTGTGTGGTATTCCATGAATATACAAAATTTTTATTTGTCAATTGTACCTCAGTAAAATAAAAAGAGATATCAAACTCAAAATGATCATACTTTTGCAGTGTTTTCTAGTAACATTATGTTAAAGATCATTACATAATTAAATCTTTTCAATATAAAATATTTTGAAGCATATATGTTGTGTAGGAAAAAAGTTCGTGTTCAGATGGTTAATGAAAATATACAATACATTTTTAATATTTCCAAAACTTAAAAATTTAAATTCCACTTACGTTTTTATACTTCACAATTCATTTGTAATATTCTTTATAAACAGTAGTAGTAAACATCAAACAAGTTCCTTGTTAAGCATTTTACACATGAAAGCTCATTTAATTCTTACAATAAGCAATGAGATAGGTACTTATATTTAATCCCCATTTTGTAGATGAGAAAAAAAAAGACGTAGAAATGTCACCTAACTTGCTGATATTTGCACAGTTAACAGCAGCAGAGCAAGGATAAAACACTCTCAGGCTGTCTCCAGAGTTCATGGTGTTTACATTTACACCATTACTTATTGATGGATTTACAAATAACTACTCTTGAGGTTGTTCTCATACTAGCACAAAATCCTGGTTTAAAGTTCATTTAGAAAATCCTTGTAACTTGGGAAAATTTTTTTATATTTAGTAAAAATCTTTCGTCTTGAAAAATTCACTATATTATACACACACGAGAAAATCAACAATGCCCAAAAAGTCTAAAAAAAAATTAGTTCTATACTCCTGAATTTGTGCATTTACTTATTTATTTTAGTATGCGTCTTCTAATTGTTCAAGAAAAAAAACAGGATTTTTAATCCTTATGCATTCACTGATTTAGAAAATGTAAAGTGACTGGCTTGGAAAATTATTTAAAATGTCAAGTACTTTATGTTTTATGGGTTTTCTCAGTGATTTTTCCAGGAGTGTATTCATACATAATTATAAACTTTCAAATGTTGACTATATACTAGATCTTTATATTAAAATATCACTCATAATATATGCAACGGGATTGAGGAGTGGTGAAAATTGATCAGGGGAGTAGAATTGTGCAATATCTTCTCCTAAAAAAATAAAAATAAAATTGTATTAAAAATGTATGTATTGTAGATCTCTGTTTGAACTAAAGTAGTTTTATGAACCACTTTTTCTTAATGTAAGTTATGTTTTTGTTTTTCTGTTCTTTAAAATGACACATTATTCCTTTAGTCCTTAGCTTACAAAAATTTTTAAAATTTTCATGGGGATACCTTCGATAAAAAATCAGAACCATCAAATAACCCCATCTTCCACTTTATACTAAGCAGTTTGAAGAGGAAACACTATTTTCAGAAAAGCTGTTATCTTTTTTTTGCTTGGTGATTGTTACTATATTTAAGAGCAAATAAAGAGGAAAGAGTGAATATTATACTCATTAAAATAACAGCTCAATATATAGGTCAGCCTGTGATTGATTATATGATGAAAATACCGTAAATTCTCATTGAACGCCATCAACTGATTCATGGAAACTGAAACTTAAAGCAAACTTAGGTGTGACACAACCAATTTTACCATAGGTTAATTGATATAAATAAGACTTAAGTGTGTACATGATATTTCTGATCACAAAAGCATCACCAAACTTTTAAATAAAGACTCAAAATGCTTCTATTTTTAAATATGAAAAAAATGAGAGCTACAAATACATTTAAAGTAGAGTAATAAAAACAACTATTTATTCAATTTCTGACGATTCAGCAGGTGATAGCAGTCATGGTGGTGGTAGGTTAAATCAAGAAACACATATTTGCAAAGTAAAAGTTTTAAGGAGCACACAGTTCAAAAACAAACAATCACAAATATGGCAGGTTCACTGAGCACTTTCATACCACACGATGTATTGTTATACATTTGGATGACTATTGTGTACCTTATAAATTTTTATTTTATAATCAGTCATATCCATTCATTTTTCTTTTTTTATTATACTTTAAGTTATGGGGTACATGTGCAGAACATACAGGTTTATTACATAGGTATACACGTGCCATGGTGGTTTGCTGCACCCATCAACCTGCCATCCACATTAGCTATTTCTCCTAGTGCTATCCCTTCCGCTATCCCCCAACAGGCCCCAGTATGCGAGGTTCTCCTTCCTATGTCCATGTGTTCTCATTGTTCAATTCCCCACTTATGGTGAGTGAGAACATGTGGTGTTTTGATTTTCTGTTTCTGTATTAGTTTGCTGAGAATGATGGTTTTCAGCTTCATCCATGTCCCTGCAAAGGACATGAACTCATCCTTTTGTATGGTTGTCCTTTCATTTTTCAACCCACTTACTACAGCTCAGGTTCTCAGGTGTCTGGACCTTATTCTTGAATTTCGGCGGCAAGACCAGAACCCACCCTAGACAGGAGGCCAGGCTGCCCCAGGGTGCACTCACACACACACATACCCCACATTCACTCAGACTGGGACAGTTTAGATATGTCAGTTCATGTAATGTGCACATCTTTGATGTGTGGGAGGAACCAAAACACCTGGAGAACACCCACACAGTCATGGGGAGAGCATTCAAGCTCCACATAGACAGTGTTCCCATCTGCGAATCAAATTCCTTTTTCTCATCAACCTTACAACAAGATGACCTTGAATGATATATTACTATTTGAGAACCTGGTGTATGTTATTTTGAAATAGCAAAGGATAGTGTTTTCAAATTTAATGTAAATAGCATCATCAGCTTAAAGATTTTTCGATCTTAACAACACATAACAAAAATCATTCTTTAAATTCATCCATACTATGGAAGACAGTTCATTGTAAATATGTCATTTCCAGAGTGTGCAGATTTAAATATGCATTAATGGTATTACAATGATGTGTCTCAGACATCAAATGAATTAACTTTGACAGATTGTAATTGGCAGAACTGACACCTTTGTCGCAAGCAGACCTTCTGGCTTCATTCATTAGTAAAGACCTTCAGCAGATATAAAATGTCTTAAATTTAGTTAAATCATCTTTCACTTTAGTTAATTACCTTTTAATAATCTATTTTATTTTGAAATAAAGAATAAACAGTAAAAATAGTAACAACAATAGCTATTTTTGACACATTTACGTTCTGATTATGAAAATATGACTTATTTTCTTTCTATAATTTTGATACAATCTCACTAGTACACTGTAAAAATGTTTTAAAATACTAATATTAGCTAGATGCAGTTACTCACACCTGTAATTCCAGCACTTTGGGAGACTAAGATTGGAGCATTGCCTGAATCTAGGAGTTAGAGGCTGCAGTGAACAATGATTGTACCATTATACTTCAGCCTGAGCAACAGAGTGAGACCCTGTCTCTAAAAAATGATGACAATAATAAATCACGAATATTGAATCAGAAGTGAGTAATCTTTTCATAATTTTTGAATTCTAGAACTGAAAACAAATATATAGTAATTAAAAATGTATTGATATTTATAATTTCATCTCAATTAAAATGACAAAAAAGCACACTTAGGTAGTATTATTAAACTAAATGTACTTAGATTGCATTGTTTGGCACTATTATTTCTATTGCTAAGTCAGTATCAGCCAAGACAGTCCTAGAAACTAAATAATAATGATATTTTAAAATAATACAAAATCTTCATCTGCAATACCAAGTCAGGAAGACTCATCTGGCCAGTCTTTGGCACTCTCAGTTATATATACATAAAATAGATATTCATATTCATTGTGCAATATATATAATATATATTATAATTGTATATATTATATATTATAGTTGTACATAATATATATTATATTGCACAGTAAATGTTAAGCTCAATACATGACAGTTCAAAAATGCTTGCTGAGGTCGGGCGCAGTGGCTCATACCTGCAATCTCAGTACTTAGGGAGACGAAGGCCGGTGGATTACTTGAGTCCAGGAGTTTGAGGCTGGTGCCTGGCCAACATGGTGCAACCTCGTCTCTACTAAAAACAAAACAAAACACACACACACACACACACACACACACACACAAATTAACCAGGCGTGGTGACTACATACCTGTAATTCTAGTTCCTCAGGAGGCTGAAGAATGAGAATAACTTGAGAGGAATGAGAATCACTTGAACCTGGGAGGCAGAGGATGCAATGAGCCGAGATGGGGCCACTGCGCTCCAGCCTAGGTGATGGCGTGAGACCCTGTCTCAAAAACAAAAACAAAAACAAAAGCTCACTGTACTGATGTTTTAAAGACAAACTCAGCCATACATAACCTTAATAAGTACATAAAGTATAAAACCTCAGTGATCATACATCTCAATAATTGTGAATAGTGCTAGGTTAGTGGAAATGGTGCTGCTTACGTTTTGCAAGTATGCCTCACTGCAATGAAGACTGCTATTTTGGGAAAAGAAAATTTATGCTATTCTCTTATATTTCTAAATAGATAGAGAACAATATAATGGCTTCATGCTTTCCAGAAAGGTTTGGTAAAATCAAATCCTATCTTTCATGGCTAAATTTGTAAAAAAAGATACAATCATAGATATACTATCTTTTCTTAAGGAAGATTTATGAAGTTCATAATGTTATAATGTTTAGTTGAAATATGTATATTTAATTCTTAATTTATTTTAAATTTTGATACAGATTATTTTGATAAGATCATGTGACAGCAGTGAAGAGGAGGCAACTGATATGAAATTGAGAGATAAGCATAAATATAATTTAGTACAAATAGTAAGTCTTAGTAAGCAAACTATCCAGTGCTAAATTTTTACTCCAAAAATTGCTACCTATATGAATTTCAGCAATTTATTTCAATATCTATGAGAATAACAAAATTGGAATCATATGTATGTTGGTGGTTTGGAAGGGAGATAAAGAAGTTATATGTATATACACGTAGCTGTTGAGTACTTGCTTTCCCTTCATAGGGTGACAGTCACAAATGGCTGAAAATCTGATTAACATTTAAGTAAATCTGACCTGCATTTCTATCTAACTGTCATATGTGTATTATTCTCTGTCGTTATTTCCGAAAGTTTCACCAATCTGTCTGCCTGAGTCTCTCCACTAAAGTCACAGAGATAGGCAGCTTGAGTAGATGCTTTATCCACACTTAAGCCCTACTCCTGAGTCTCTTTTTGTGATAATAAAGTGATTTTGCTTTCAAGGCCAAATCTGGTTTTGTCCATGTATGCTTTATATATATGTAGATTGATGATTAGATAGATAGATAGATAGATAGATAGATAGATAGATAGATAGATATAATAATGTGGCATTTATTGCCCAGGTGATGGCAATGAAGATAGTAAGCGGGTTTTAATCATCTGACCATCCGGTCTCTGTCAGGAGAACTGGGAGAGGGAACAAATTTTCCATAATAAGCCAATCAATTCAGAATCTAGTTTCTTTATGGTTTCATCAATTTTCTTTGTCTTTCCTGTTTTGAAGATTCCTAGAATTGACTTATTTATTATTAAGCTACTGGGTTACAAGACAATGGTTAAGTTGGGCTTTTAGCCTTTGTCAGTTCTGAGTTTGGGAATTTTTTATATCATTTCCTGAGACATTATTCTGACAATTGATATAATGCTTTTGGAAATTATTCAATCATAAAAATTTATCCATGTTACAAGGCTATGTTATCCTTATAATATATCCACACTGTAAAAATATCTAACTTAAATTAGATAAAGATTATTAAAATATTTAAGAAACTGAATTTTGTAAACTTAAAAGAGAGAAACTTAATTATTTGTGTAACAAGTGTATAAGTGACACTAGATCTCTGTTGGAATAAGAACAGCAGTGGAATAAAAAGGATTATTTCTGCTTTGACGTTTTTTAAACAGCTTTATTGAAGTATAATCAATATACCATGCAATTCACCTAGTTAGACTTTTCAAGTCAACAACTGTTGGTGTACTTAGAAAATTGCGCATCCATCACCACAATCACTTTTAGAACATTTTAATTACCCCCAGAAGAAACTTCACACCCCTTAGCTCTTATCTCCAATTCCCCTATCCTTCTAGTTCTAGGCAACCACTAAAGCACTTTCTGTTTTTACAGATTTGTCTATTCTGCATATTACATATAAATGGAATTATAAAATATATGGCCCTGGGTGACTGTATTCTGATACGTAGCATAATATTTTCAAGGTTTATCCATTTTGTGGCGTTTATTTTTATTGCCAAACATTATATTATATCAATATAAAACATTTTATTTATTCATTCATCAATTAACGTATGTTTTGGTTGTTTCCACATCTTGGCTGTTATAAATAAGGCTATTATAAACATGAATGTAAAAGTTTTTTTATGGTCATGTGTTTTCATTTCTCTGGGGTACAAACCTAGGAGTGGAATTACTGGATCATATGGTAACTGGGTTTAAACATATATGGAAATGCCAAACTGTTTTTCCAAGTGTCTGTACCACTTTACGTGTCCCCAGCAGCATATGAAGATTCCAGTTTCTTCACATCCTTGCCAGCTCATGTCATTATCTGTCCATTTGATTATAGCCATTCTAATGGATGTGAAGTGGTATCTCATTGTAGACTCACTGCAGGCTGGAAACACTTGACATCACAAAAAAGTAGAAGAGTTTTAGGTACATGTTTTGTTTTGTTTTGTTTCCCCCTTCCTCCTTCTCTCAGAAAAAAAGAAAACAGGAAAGTTTCACAGAATTACATTCAATAAGAGAGGGAAAACTTTGCAACACAAACACTGTGTTAGCAGAGGTTAAGCTTCAGCCAGTGGCTATAATCACAATATAATTAGATGAGGATTAAAGAAAACAATATATAATGTAATAGCTGCAAAATCAGACATTGTTCCCTATTTTGCTTACAGTTTTAGAAATTTCTTCTGCTTTGTAACTGTGAAATATTTTATAAACAAAATCATAAGAATACATTGCTTCATCTTCAGAAATCATATATTAAGCTTAAAATAATTTATATTTTGAATGGCAAATAAAGCATGATTATAAATATGCATATAAACACAGAGACACACACATATATGTATATAAAATTATATTGTTTTCAAGAATATTAAAAGATTAACTTTTTTTAAATGATAGTACTTTAAAAAATGTTCAAGCCATTTCTGAAGCGCTAACTGAAAGGAAAATATATTTACATGTACTTATATTGTGACTATGCATTTATGCACAAACACACACACAGAGAGCTATACATTAATTGGCCTCGATTTCTAAGTCACAAAATGAGAAGTGAAAAAATTAAAATCGGTTAACCATATTTGGTTAACTGAAAAAAATGCTTTAAAAGCCTCTGCACTTTTAAACAAAATTTGAAAAGTTTTAAATAACGATCATATAAAGAATACATACATATATATATACACACACACAGATAGGTTTTCTTAAGTAGTAAATTCAAAGGAGTTGGTGCATTTTCTTATTTAATATGCCTGATAAGGTTAACATATTTTACAGTGAAAGCTACAAATCTATTAAGTACTGTCATCCATAATTACTCAACTATATTATAAAAAGTACAACACAATGTGTCTTTGTGATTTTAGTTGCTTATGTTTAAATAATTGTATATTAAATTAATAACAGAAAGTTTATAAATGTTAACAAAACAATCACTAGGCATATTATTGATCTTTGAGTGTGTTTTTGTGCTTTTTTATGTTTAAAATGTTTTAATAAATGTTTTTCATTTTTAGAAAAGCTAATGTGTCTAATATTTAATTTAACTTAATAATACAATTATAAATATTAAATCTTATATAACATTTTTAAAGCTAAAATTAATGCTATGGAGTGTACTAACAAGTGGATATTGTTAAATGCTATTGTACTGATAAAAATGTCACTGTAAGCTAGCTGAGTGTGTGTGTGTGTTTAATCTTTAGACACATTTTAGTGGTTTTGGATTTTATGTTCATGTTTTCTATGTGAGAATAAGTTTCCTCTGAAAGTACTTTTTGATATTAACTTTTTAGGATAATAAATCTTTTGAAGATTTATTTGGCAATTTTGATAGTCCTCAGATGGCCATTTGTATCAAGTTTCTCTCCTTCCCTTATTCTAGAAAAGATCCTAAAATAACTGTTTGGTATTCTCCATATATTAATTGGGTTAGCCACTATATTAACTCATTGAAATAGATGAATGTAGCCACTTCCTTTATCTTTAAATGGAATAGGCCTATTCTTTTATTAGTATTTCCTTCATACATATACTTTTTAAACTGTTGACAAACATTTTCCTGTATATTTTCTTATTTTGATAGTGATGACAATACACACAAGTGCATGAAAATAAATATTGGAATCCAAGTGGCTCCTTAAGTGCATCACTTGGCAAGTTATACAGGACCATTAAGCCATTTGTGTTTTTTTTGGTCCATTTTCTTTCTTAACTAGCGACCACAGCAGCACTGTTTTTTGGATACTCTTAATTATACTAACATCTTTTCCCACTGTTTTCATATAAATAAGGTGATGTCCTAAATGTGTTTACTGAAGAACAGGGAATTCTTGGTAACTTTATTGCCTAATTTTACTTAATCTGATAGCTAGAGATTATTCCTCTTTTGTGCATGTAATAGTGTGGACAGCTAAATTAATAAAAGACTCAGGAGGTTGTCAGTCTCATTTTTCATTATATAGTTTCTTCAGTTGAAAAAGCCATATCTATAGAAATACACTCAGTACCTCTTGGACAAAAGACGTGCTGCCATTAAATGTGTTTATCTCCTTCTGCACCAATAACTGTAAACGCCACTCCAATCTAACTTTACAATCTAACTTTAAAGTTACTCCAGTAACTTTAAATTTTCTGATAAAGGTGAGTTTTCAGTGTAATATCTATACAAACTCAAAGCTTTCCCTGTCATAAATTATTGTTTTTTAAACAACTTGTGTATTATTTGTTGATGACATACATTACACACCATCAAGGAGTATTTTTTGTGGATTTGTATAAAGACTGACACAGGATGAACTTTACTGAACTTCTTTTTGGGTTTTCTATGAACAAAACAATGTAACTTTCTTAAACGTTAACAAATCAGAGAATAAAATAATAATTTAAATAACAGTATAGTAAAATAATACCTTATTAGAAGTATTCCAATACTTCAGAAAATTTTAATTATTAACATGAGAGCACATATAAATGCAATATTTTAGAACTGAAAATTGTCCTTCAATTGACTACCAACAAGAGATTTCATCTCTATGTATATAATAATGGTATATAAACAATTAGACATTACAAATCCAAAAGGAATTTTGCAAATACAACAATCTGAATCCACATAGTGAAAATATATTTACATTTCAAATGTTTCTTATGCATAGCAATAAATATTGGCATTGCAAACACACCTGCTTGATCCTATCTAAGTAGATCTCTGGTCCACTCATGCTCAAGTAACCCCTTCAATGGCAGGGGGGATTCTTTTCAAATTTACAAATATATTGGCAGAGAAATATTACCAGAGAGACCAATTGACTGTTGAAATCTTATGTTATTTCTAAGTATGTTAACTCTGATTTTAAAAAAAATACAGTTGCAGACTGCCTGTAACACCCAAGTAAAGGATGATTTGAAGATTTTACTGAGTTGTTTAAATTACAAGCCTTTCATATATTTTAGTGACAGATTCTAAATTTTCTGGTTATTTGGCATTTCCTTTATCAAACACTACCATGTTTTCTCTTGGAAAAAAGTTATATTGATTTTGTCCTTCTCAATTTGAAAATGCCTTCAATTCTGTGTTGTGTTAGACAAACTCATCTTATACATGAAATGTGTAATAACTGCAAGGTCTTCTGTTTAGTAAGAAATGTTATTGCCCCTATCATCCTCAAAATCTGGAGAATGAGAATGAGATAATGGTACTTTAAAACCAAATCTTTCCAAAACTTCCATAAGAGATTTCCTTCCCTTGGTTCAAAGTCTTCATAATAATGGCACCTATGCCATAAATCTTCACAATTTTCTACTATATAAAGTAGAATACCCATAGACTTGTTAGCATGGTTTGCTGGTAGACTCTACCCATTACGTTTTCATTTGGTCAAATATTGTATATATTAAATATGATAATGATATAATAAACACAGCCATGTATTCAACAGAAGAAAGTTTTATTTTCAAAAGAAATATACTTGGGCACATTCATGAAGACTGCATAACCAAGATTTGGTATACTAGAAAAGACATCAACAAAAGAAATCTTCGCTTCTATTTGGAAATGGCTAAATTAGTCTCTTTAGGCAACATCATTTTTAAACCACTGGGTGTGCACTCATGGATTTATATTGCCCATTATAAGAAAAGACAGATATGTTATAAAGTGATCTTTGATGTTATAATTGTCATTATTTTGTGGAGCCATGAACCACGCACACATAAGTTCATGATAAATGTTAACTGATAAATGTTACACGTGTTCTGACTACTTCACCAACCAGCCATTGTTCCGTCTCTCTGTGTCTCCTTAGGGATCCATGCTAGCATCTCTTATTTTGGTCTTTTTAATAATAGTGATTCTAACTTGAATGCTATAATACCTCATTGTGGTTTTGATCTGAATTTTCTAATGCTTAGTGACGTTGAAAATTTTTTATATATCTGTTGGCCACTTGTATATCTTATTTTGTGAAATGTCTACTCATGTCTTTTGCCTACTTTTTAATGGTATTTGTTGTTTTATTACTATTGAGTTGAGTTCCTTGTATATTTGGGATATTAGTCCCTTGCTGGACAATAGTTTGCAAATATTTTCTCCCATCTAACAGATTTTCTCTTTACTCTTGCATTTCCTTTGGTGTACAGATGTTTGCAATAAAGTATTGTTTAATGAAAGTATATACATTGTTTTTTAGAAATAATGCTAGTGCATACTTAATAGAGTACAGTAGAGTATAAACATAACAGTAATATGTACTAGGAAACCAAACTATTTGTGTGATCTGCTTTACTGTGGTTTTCTGAAACTGAACCTGCAATATCTCTGAGGTATGTATGCAAGTGTTTAACAAAAAGGTCTTTACTTGCTTAAATTTCATGAGGGGTCTGATGTGGTAAGGTACCACATGTGATTGAAGACACTAGAGTTCTTGTCTTATAGAATGATTTCTTTGTCGATGACATAAAACAATGGAAAAACATCCCATGCTCATGGACAAGAGGAATCAATATTATTAAAATGAGTGATGCTCAATCTACAGATTCAATAGTATTCCTATCAGATTACCAGTGGCATTTTTCACAGAATTAGAGAAAATGATTCTAAAATTCATAGAAAGCTGAAAAAGAGCCAGAATAGCCAAAGCAATCTTAAAGAAAAAAAAAGCTAGAGGGATCAAATTACCCGACGTCAAATTATATTAGAAGCTTCCGGTAACCAAAACAACATGATATTGGTAAAAAAATAGACCTATACATCAATAGAACAAAGAGAGAACCCAGAAATAAAAGAACATACCTACAGACAACTGATCTTTTACAAGGTCAACAAAAATATGCACTGGGTAAGGGCACCTTACTCAATAAATGACACTGGGAAAACTGGCTAGACATATGAACAAGAATAAAACTGAACCCCTATCTCTTACCATACACAAAAACTAAGTGAAGATGGATGAAAGACTTAAAGGTAACATAAAAATCCTAGAAAGAAACTGAGAAAATACTCTTGTGGACATTTCCTAAGGCAAGTAATTTATGACAAAGACCTCACAAGCAAATGCAACAAAACAAAAAATAGACAAATGGAACTTAATTACATTGAAAGCTTTTGCACAGCAAAGTAAAAAACAATAAATTAAACAGAAAACCTACAGAATGGAAGAAAATATTTTCAAACTATTCATCTAACAATAAACAAATATCAGAAATTAATCAGGATCTCAAACAAATCCACAAGACAAATACAACCCCATTGAAAAGTAGGCAAATGATATGAACACATGTGGCCAACAAACATATGAAAAAAAATGCTCAGTATCACCAATCAGAAGAGAAATTCAAATTAAAGCCGCAATGACATACCATCTCACACCAGTCAGGGTGACTGTTCTTAAAAAGTCAAAATACAATGGATATTGGCAAGGATACAGAGAAAATAGTACATTTATACACTGTTGATAGAACGTAAATTAGTTCAACCCCTATGGAAAACAGTATGGAGATTTCTCAATGAACTAAAAATTAAATTACAATTCCACCCTGTTATCTCATTACTGGGTATCTACCCAAAAGGAAAGGAATCATTTTACAAAGAAGACACCTGCATTCATATGTTTATTGCAGCAGTATTCACAACAGCAAAGTTATGGAATCAGTCTTTGTGTTCATCAGTGGTTGGCTGGATAAGAAAGATGCGATATATATATATATACACACACACATCATGAAAAACAATGGAGTCATGAAAAAAAAAAATCATGTCCTTTGCAGCAATGTAGATGGAGAAGTCATTATCCTAAGTGAAATAATTTAGAAACAGGAAATCAAATACTACATACTCTCACTTATAAGTGGGAGAAAAACAATGGGTATACATGAACATGAAGATAGAAATAATAGATACCTGGGATTCAACAATGGGAGAAGAGGACAGGTGAGTGAGGGTTGAAAAATAGCCTATTGGGTAAAATGTTTATTACTTGGGTGATGGGTTCACTAGAAACCCAACCTCATTATTACACATTATATTCATGCAGTCTACCTCCTCATGTCCCCGCTGAATCTAAAATAAAATTACAAAAATTATTTTATACCCTGTACTAATGTATTGACCTGCAATTTCTCCACAATTATGATGCAAATCATAAATGATCCCAAGTGTTAGATAAATATACAATAGCATAAATGAATTGATTAAAATACATTTGGATAGGCCAAGTGGGGTGGCTCAAGCCTGTAATCCCAGCACTTTGGAAGGTTGAGGTGGGCAGATCACGTGAAGTCGGGAGTTTGAAACCAGCCTGGCCAACGTGGTGAAACCCCATCTCTACCAAAAATACAAAAATTAGCTGGGCATGTTGGCGGGTGCCTGTAATCCTTGCCACTCAGGAGGCTGAGGCACAGGAATAGCTTGAACCCAGGAGTCGGAGGTTGCAGTGAGCTAAGATCATGCCTTTACACTCCAGCCTAGGCGACAGAGTGAGACTCCATCTCAAAAAACAAACAAACAAAAATACAAAAATCACTTGGATAATTAAATTGCTCTTGAATGTGTATTGGCCAGCTAGAGCAAAGTATGCATATGTAGTAGTTTTGATTTAGGCATATCAACAAAAGTAGAAATATCAATCGAGAAGAAAAGACCCACTGTATTATTGTGCATAAGATTATTGTCTTGACTAGGTCCAGTAAATGTGGACGCTAAATGCAGAGTATTTTCCAACTATTTTGTATGACATTGGTGATTCCTTTTATTTTTGTTTTACCTTCTTCCACTATCTAATATGCAGGGGCATAAAAGTTGCAACATAGTTATGACTATAAGCTATAGTACTGGATCAAGAAGAAACTTAAATATTTATGGACAACATGGATCCTATGAGAGTGAATTGGACCTCAGGAATTATGAAAGAGAAATGGAATAGCCCTGGCTTAACTAAGCAGGAGATTCTAAAAGAAGAGCAGTATTTCTTACCCAGAGATAAACACAGTAGGTTCAGAAAGAGCTAAAATTACAAGGTTTTTCTTAAAAAACCATAAATAACTGCAGTCGACTTCCATGTTACCAGTTTTGTCTGCACCAGGGTATATTTTCTCTGATAGTTTCCAGCCAATTAGCTTACCACTGGATAACATTTAAGTCTTCTCGGGAGGAAGCCAGCTTCTATGGATGACATTTTTTCTTTCTCATGGATACATGATAGGTGTAGTGTTTATGCGTGTGTAGGTGTGTATGTGAGAAAGAGAGAGAGATCCAGAGACTGTAGGATTACCTTTTCTCTTACATAAATGGGGATTTTTTAGTCTATGTTCATGAGGAAGATTAACCTATAATTTTTCTATTCTTAGATTTTTTTTTTTTTTTGGTTTCAATGTAATATTAGACTTTGTGGAATTCTCCTTTTTTAATCTATGGAAAAATGTATACAATATTGAAATTGTGTTTTCCTTCTATGTTTTATTTGTATTGTTAATAAATTAGGAAGGTATGGGTTCCTTTTATTGGGGAAAATAGTTATTTAACTCTGAATTTATGGGAAGTGTATTGCATTTTGGATTTTTATTTTGACTGGACAATTTTAGTCACTTATAATTTATTGGATTTTGTTTCTAAGGTTAAATATGTGGCCAGGCACGGTGGGTCATGCCTGTAATGTCAGTGTTTTGGGAGGCTGAAGCGGGTGGATCACATGAGACCAGGAGTTTGAGACCAGCCTCTCCAACATGGCAAAATCCCTTCTCTACTAAAAATACAAAAATTAACCAGCATAGTGGCACATAGCTGTAGTTCCAGCTACTCAGAAGGCTGAGGCAGGAGACTTTCTTGTACCCAGGATGCGGCAGAGGTTGCAGTGAGCCTAGTGAGACTTGTCTCAAAAAGAAAAAAAAAAAAAAATGTATGCAGTTTCGTGGTATTTTTCTATTATATTTCCTATCATATTTTTTATTTCACTGTATCTGAAATGTTAACCTTCTCTTTGTTACTAATATTATTTATTTCTGACTTCTCTTAATCATTCAGGTCTTTTTTATATAGTACCATATAAGAGAATCTTTTACTGTGTTGTCTAGTGTATATTAAATAACAATTGTTTTAAAGGCTCTGGACCACAGAGACAATTAGGCAATGAGCATTCTTTAACGATGTTGCCTTAACAATTCATATTTACATTTGGGTAGGCTATATTTTAAATTTGATGAAAATTGAACCTTTCCAATTAGGTGAGTACATGTAAACTTTGAACAATACAGAAGGTAGGGGTGCCGACTCTCTGTAGAGTCAGAAATCTGTGTATAACCTTTGTCTCCCCCAAAACTGAGCTACAGATAACCTGCTGTTGACTAGAAGCCTTGTTAATTGCAAAAACAATTAAAACATATTTTGTATGTTATATACATCATATACTATATTGTTATAATAAAGTAAGCTAGAGAAAATAAAATGTTATTAAGAAAATTCTGTGGAGGAGAAGGAAGAGGAGGGATTGGTCCTACTGTCTCAGGGATGGCAGAAAATCTGCTTGTAAGCAGACTTTCACAGTTCATATCCATGTTGTTCAAAGGTCAACTATATGCTGCTTAGGTTAAGTGTCTATCAGTGTAATATCATGCTTCAATTAGAGCCTCCAACTCCTTTTGCCCACTTTGTAATCCCATTTCTTTTACCAATACTTGAATTGTTTTTCTGTACTACAATCTATCCCATGGCTATATCCAATTTCCTAAGAGTCAAATTTGATATTTCCTTCTCTCTTATCTGCTATATCTAACCATGAATCAAACTGTTTAGTTTTATTTCTAAATATATCTAGTCTCCTATTTTACCCCTTTAGGGGCCTCTATTATAGTCTACCAATTTATCTTTCTGCATTAACTTTGACAACTGTGTAAACCATGCTAACCAGTGTAGCAAAAAAGATTGTTAAAAAGCAAAAATGATTATATAATCCCCTATTGTAAAACCTTGTATTGTATTCTCTTTTTTCATTACATAAAGAGCAATGCACTTTACATGGCCCATATTCTTTACGTAATGTGGATCCTTCCCATTTTCTCACTCATTATGCATTTGTGCCTCCTCTCTACTGTGCTTTGAACAATGACTTTCAATTCCAGTTTCCTTTCTGTCCCAGGATTAGTACGTACTTGGAATATTCTTATCTCTCCCTATTATTCTCCATATGTTTCTCCCCATTATTCTCCATATTTCTTGTCCTTTCTTAGGTTCACAAATCAAATGCCAATTTCTCTTTTCTTTTAATTTTAAATTTGGAAAGGAGAGTTTTGTTTCTAATAAAGGGTTATAGACTGCAGAGCGCCCATTCTGACAGGTTGGGAAGCATAGTCCTCTGGTTGGAAGCCAGAAACAGACACTTGGAGGGAAAAGCAAAGGGAACATAAATTTATGCTGAGCAAAGTGGCCGAATATACCTATCTAATAAGTTATTGGAGAAATCACAAATATTTATGAAAGGAGAAGTGTGTACATGTGCAATTGAGAACCATGCCCCTTTGTTGGTCTCCTGTACAAAATATGTCAGCATTAGCATGCTCTGATGGTGGAGTTTTAGAACCTTAGATGTCAAAAGGTGAAGCAGAGGACACAAAAACCCTTCTTGGACATATTCTCTGTAGATTGGCCATAACCACTCTGTCCTCTCTTATCGGGCAAAAAAAGTGGGGCAGCATCAAGAGGTTGATTGGAATCAGTGGTGGAGTTTTGGAAAGGACTGTTTTCTGTGTCTCGCCTAGGGAAGAAAGACTAATGGCAGTTAATGAGGGAGGGACTATAAACAAGGCCTGTCTGACCTCCCATCCTAGGTCATGGGGGAAAACTCAGTTTTCAAGGTTACTCTGGGTCTCCCTTGGCCAAGAGGAGAAATGCTGTTTCTTTAAGAAGTCTTAAAACTAGATGGTACTTACCTAAAGACACTCACCTCCATTATGCTTATAGTAGTTCGTCTTATTTCATGAAACATTTGGCAACATCACACTTCTGTCAGTGCAATGTTGGTACTATTTGTACTGTTTTCTCATTTATTCTTGTAGTTGTTTTATAGCAGCAGTTTAATAAACACCTTTGAGTAAATGAGTATGTAATTAATAGTTAATTTCTTTTAAATATTTGAAATTTGATGAATTTGTTACTTAGTTTCTAGTCAGTGACTTGGTAATTGTTTATTTTTATCTTTCTTGAAACCACACAATTGGGGAAAATGCAAGCTCGCAAACAATAGCTATAACAACATAAAGATAATGGAAGAATAATAGTAAGCAGCAAATTACGCGGTTGAGTTATGTGCTACTTTTCATAGAAACTGCAGTTGACATTACAGGTTTGTTTATAGCTAAGATTTCAAAGAGAGGTTATTTTAAACCATATCAGAAACAGTAACTTTATATTTTCAGAATTTACATTCGGAGCTACCTGTAACATCATGAATACATTTGAATAAAAATGAGAAAAAACTGGTAGAAATTATATCATTTCTATTATTTTCAAAAATAAATAAAAATGAAAAATGACACATTACCGCCATCCCCTTGCCTAACACACATCACATGTCAAAGATTTTATATTCAAATATTTTTAAACTGTGTAAATCACATGATTTAGTTTTCTTGGTTAATTGTTGCAGATTTTTTTTTCACTTATGGAAGACATGTTCTTGAAAAATTACACCTATTGTAGAAATTTGGAAAGAGTCCTAGAATACCCAATTATGCGAGAGTTATGGCTCATATAAGGGGCACCTACTGTTTTAAAAGGGAACATGGGATTTATAAATTTTCCACAAAGGAAGATCTGTCTGAAAGATTTAATGGGACTGGGATTTGAACAAAAAATATTTGTTCTGTTTTCTGTTTTTTTCTGATGCTTATTTTGTCAACACCAATTAATTATTAAGTGCCACAGTGGTTTTCAATCCCAGAATAAACATTTTACCCACACCTTCTGAATCCACCTGATGTACAGCCTAAGAAGAAATTAATGAAGCATTGGGCATGTTACCAGATACTTATCTATTCTGGTCAATGTTTTAGTACTTGGAAAAGCTACACAATAGTAATACAGTTTTTCTCCTTTAGTAAATCTATGTTTTATTTTTCAAGAGTAAATTAATTTTAAAAACTTACTGACATTGCATATAATTCATTGAATTCAATTTATTTAGTTTTTATTTGAGTAAAATAATTTTACTCAGTGCACCAAAGGATGATATTCAGCTCTGCCCTGGAATTCTTAGCTGGGCAGACTGGTGAATTATTTCTCTGCCAAAGCCAGTCAGTAATAACTGGAGGCAGAGACTAGATTTTCAAGTGTGAAGACAGCAATGCAAGTCTTCAAAGAATATTAAAAAAAAAAAAAAAAAAAAAAAAAAAAAAAACATGATGCCACCAAAGGAATATGAAATGACTGTCTTGTCACTGACCCCCCAACATGGAGCTCTACAAACTGCTTGGGAAATAGTTCATATTAATTGTTTTAAGAAGTTCAGCAAGCTGCAAGAGAACAGATAGACAACCCAACAAAATCTTGAAAATAATATATTAACAAAATGAAAAGTTTAAGATACAAAAATCTCTAAATATGTAAAAGCCCTTAACTAATCCCATCTTGTTTTACACTCTACCTTCTTCCCTGTGCTTCAGCAGATATCCTCCTTGTGACTTCAACATGGTTTTGACTCAGAACATATGTTCTTGCTGATTCTTCTGCCTAAGAATGTTGTTAGTGGGCGTTATAATAAATTATTCCATCAAATATTACTTACTCAAGGCTTTCCTCACCACAGTATTTAATATAGCAGCTGCCTTTATCACTTTTTATCACCTTCCTCTGTTCTATTGTTTTCTCATAGATTTTGTCACTATATAACATTTTGTATTATCTTTATGTATTTTTTGTCTTTGTCAATAAAAACGTAAGCTCACTTGATACATAGCTAAATAGATACACATGTGGATATAAATATAGATATCAGTGTTGTATGCATATAAGACATCAGTCAATTATTCTGGACATAAAATCATGAAAAAAGCAACAAGGTCTAGACTGTGTTTAGAAATTGGTTACAAGATACAAGTCTCCACAAAAGTGAATCAAGATTCTTGAACAAAAGGAAAATTAAAGTAATTGGTAATAAAGCATTAAACATAAACAAAAATCCATGAGTTTTTAGAGATGAACCTATTTGCAATTTATTCTAATAGCGGATACATGAACTTATGCATTTGTCAAAATAAATGGAATTTTACAGCAAAGAAGTGTGAATCAATGTATTCATCAAAAAAAGTTTAAGAAATTGGGAGGACACAGGATGCAATGAAAAATGTAACAAATCATTCTAACTGTATGTAACTAAAGGTGGTAGGATAAATAGGTGCTAACCTAAATAACTTTGGAAATGAGTAGTCTGTAAATCTAATGGCAAACAAAAACCTTACATAAGAACTGACTTCTAATTGATAAAGTTGTGTCACACAGGGTAACGATGAACAATTTTGATACAATACATGTATATTGGAAATGAATTTTTAGATTCAAGAATGGTGGATGGTGTGAACAAGGTTTTTCAATGTTGGAATGGGAGTTTACAGATAATCAAGTGGAAGAGGATAGAAAGATCTGTGTGGCAATGGATTAGGGTTTAGGGACATCAGATGAACCCACGTGGCATCATATACAAACACTTAGAGACAAGTAGAAGCAGTTGTGATTATATGCTTATAAAAGTGTTAGTACATATATATATATATATATATATATATTTTTTTTTTTTTTTTTTTTTTTTTTTTTTTTTTTTTGAGACGGAGTCTCGCTCTGTCACCCAGGCTGGAGTGCTGTGGCCGGATCTCAGCTCACTGCAAGCTCCGCCTCCCGGGTTCATGCCATTCTCCTGTCCCAGCCTCCCGAGTAGCTGGGACTACAGGCGCCGCCACGTCGCCCGGCTAGTTTTTTGTAGTTTTTAGTAGAGACGGGGTTTCACTGTGTTAGCCAGGATGGTCTCGATCTCCTGACCTCGTGATCCGCCCGTCTCGGCCTTCCAAAGTGCTGGGATTACAGGCTTGAGCCACCGCGCCCGGCCCATACATATATATTTTTATTCTGTTTGGTCACAGGACAGGAAGCAATGACATCCTAGTAGTAACAAGTACAGCTAATGGCCGTATCGTACTTTTTAATAGTATTTTCTATAAGAAAAATCAGGAGAATTAGCCAAATCTAGTATTGAAACAGAAAATATACAAAATTAACTTGCAGCATATGATACTGACAGAAAGCAAGAAAATTCTCAACACACACATGCAACACAATGAAAGCATTATGTCAAGGGGACACAGAAACCAGATGAAAAAACTACCAACAGATAAAGAGAATCATTTGAGCAACAAGTTAAGTACTGTGTTTTAACCCAAAATATAATGTAAATTCTATGAGTCATGCTGTGATGGTTAATATTGAGTGCCAACTTTATTGGATTGAAGGCATTGTTCCTGGGCATGTCCATGAGGGTGTTGTCGAAGGAGATTAACATTTTAGTCAGTGGAGTGGGCGAGGCAGACCCACCCTTAATCTTGGTGGGCACCATCTTTTCAGCTGCCGGAGCTGCTAGAAGAAGCAAGCAGAAGAAGGTGGAATGAGCAGACTTGCTGAGTCTTCCAGCCTCCATCTTTCTTCTGTGCTGGATGCTTCCTGCCACCCTCCAAGATCAGACTCCAAGTTCTTTGGCTTTTGGACTCTTGGACTTAACACCACATGGTTTGCCAGGGGCTCTTGGACCTTTGGCCACAGACTGAAGGCTATGTTGTCAGCTTCCCCACTTTTGAGAATTTGGGACTCAGACAGATCCACTACCGACTTCCTTGCTCTTCAACTTGCAGATGGAGCTCATTGAGCTTCCTTGCAATCCATGCTTTGAATATTTTATGTCATTTCTCAGTTTCCATTTTGGTTAGAGACCATTATTGGAGAACCAATGTGGTTCTTTGATGGTTTCACTTCATTCATAGTTCCAGAATTCTTGTGCTAGTTCCTTCTCATCTGGAAATGCTGGCACTTCTAACTTTTGTAATTGTTTTCATGTGGGTAATATTTTTTGATTTTTCTTTCCTTCCCTATTATTTTATTGTACTTTCCTTCTCCCCTCTCCTCTCCCTAGAAATGCAACTGTAGAAGTTGCTGGATAAAGTCTTTTGGCTTTGTTTCTATAGCCCTATGAACTTGTTTTGTCAGGTTTTATATTGGGCTGTGCAGTTTGGCCTGCAAGTCAGAAGATGACACCTGTAGGCAGCTGCAGCCAATATGGCTGGGTATATACTTGATCCTTGTTTACTGGCAGAAACACTTTGTTGCCTCAGACAATGGGCTGATTAGTGGAATATAGACTGGTCCAAGACAGGTTTAAAATCATAGAAACTTTCTAAAGCAATCCAGCAAACGAAGGAATTAAAAAGAAATCACTTAAGGGACTTCAAAATACAATTGTAAGCTTTATTAATACTCTGGACCAAGCAGAGGAAAGAATTTCAGAGCTTAAAGATTCACCTTTTGATCTAAACAGTTAAAAAAAAAAAAGAAAAAAGAATTTTAAAAAAGAAAGTAAGTCTTCAAGAAATACGAGATTATGTAAAAAAGTCAAACCTATGACTTACTGTCATTTATGAGATAGAAGGAGAAAAAGTTAACAACATGGAAAAAATTTTTCAGGAAATAATTTAAGAAAAATTTTCTAATCATGCTAGAGAGATAGACATCCAGATACAAGAAATCCAGAAAACACCTGAGAGATACACAAAACAGACATCATCAAGTCATGTTGTCACCAGACTGTCCAAAGTCAATGCTAAAGAAAAAATACTAAAAGTAGTTAGAGAAAAAGGTCATATTTCATACAAAGAAAACCCCATCAAGCTAAGAACAGACTTCTCAGCAAATGCCTTACAAGTTATGAGAGATCGGCGGCTTAGTTTTAGCATTCTTTAAAAAAAAAAAAAAAATAGAAATTACAATCATGAATTTCATATTCCACCAAATTCAGCTTTATAAGTGAAGGAGAAATAAAATCTTTTCTAGAAAAACAAGCACTAAGGGTATTTGTTACAAGTAGACAAAACTTACAAGTGATCTTAAAAGGAGTTTTACAGATGGAAACAAAAGAACAATACCTGCTACCACAACACACTTAAGTATACAGCTTGCAGACCCTACAAAACAATCACACAATAGACACTGCAAAACAACCAGCTAACAACACAGAAACAGGATCAAAACTTCATATACTAATATTAACATTGAATGTAAGTAGTCTCAACTACCCACTTAAAAGGCACAGCATGACAAGTTGGGTTAAATAAACAAGAACTGTCTACTGTGTTCAACAGACCCTTTTCACATGTAATGTTACCAATGGGCTCAAAGTAAAGAGTTGGAGAAAGATCTATCATGCTAACAGAAAGTAAAAAAAGAGATGAGGTCACTATTCTTACATTAGATAAGACAGACTTCCCCAAGTGTGAATCACTTGAGGTCGGGGGTTGGAGACCAGTCTGGCCAACATGGCGAAACCCCGTCTCTACTAAAAATACAAAAATTAGATGGGCATGCTGGCAGGTAGGTGCCTGTAATCCCAGCTACTCAGGAGGCTGAGGGAAGAGAATCACTTGAACCCAGGAGGCAGAGGTTGCAGTGGGCTGAGATCGTGCCACTGCACTCCAGCCTGGGAGAAAGAGTGAGACTCCATCTCAAAACAAAAACAGAACAAAAAGACTTTATGCCAACAAAAGTAAAAAAGAATAAAGAAGGGAAAAACATAATGAAAAAGGGCTCAATTCAAAGAGAAGATTTAAATATTTGAAATATATGTAAACTCAACATTGGAACAATCAGATTCACAAAACAAGTAATTGTAGACGTAGTAAATGACTTACACAACAACCCAATAATAAATGGGGACTTCAACACTCTTCTGATAGCACTAAATGAATCATCAAGGCAGAAAACTGACGAAGAAATTCTGCACTTATATTCAACACTGGACTCATTGGAGCTAACAGACATCTACAGAATTGTCCACCCATCAGCTGCAGAATATACATTATTTTTATCTGCACAGGAAACATACTGATCTTGAAGTATGTTTGATACTTGAAGTATACTTGAAGTATCTTGAAGTACACATCTTTGATGATAAAATGAGTCTCAATAAATTGTTTAAAAAATGAAATCATACCAACCATATTCCCAGAGCATAGTAAAATGAAAACAGAAATTCATACCAGGAAGATATCTCAACACCACTCAATTCCTAGAAATTAAACAACTTCCTCCTGAATGAATTTTGAGTAAACAATAAAATTAAGACAAAAATAAAAAAAAAAAAAAACCTTTGAAAAAATTGAAAACAGAGACACAACATGCCAAAATCTCTGGGATGCAGCAAAAATAGTGTTAAGAGGAACGTTTACAGTGCTAAACACTCATGTCAAAAAATTAGAAAGATCTCAAATCTAATATCACATCTGAGATAATAGAAAAACAAGAACAAAGTTAACTGAATAAAAGAAATGACTATTAGAGCATAACTGTATGAAATTGAGACCCCTCAAATCCATACCAAGAATCAACAAAACCAAAAGTAATTTTTGAAAGAATAAACAAATCATTAGACTGCTAGTTAGATTAACAACCAGAAAAAGAGAGAAGATCCAAACAACTAGTCAGAAAGAACAAAGGGGACGTTTCAACTGATCCCACAGAAATGCAGAAGAGCCTTTAAAAATATTATGAATACCTCAAAGAACACAAACTAGAAAATCTAAAGAAAATGGGTGTATTTCTTGAAATGCACAATTTTCCAAGGTTGAATCAGGAAGAAATTGAAACCTTAAACAGACCAACACAAAGTTCTGAGATTGAATCAGTAATAAAGTCCTACCCAAAGTCACAGACCAGCTGAATTCTACCAGAGGTACAAAAAAGAGGTGGTATCAATTCTACTGACATTATTCCAAAAAAAAAAAAAAAAAAAAAAGAAGGACGAGAACTGTCTCTCTAACTCATTCTATGAAAATAGCATCATCCTGCTATCAAAACCTGGCAAAGACACAATGAAAAAGGTAAACTATGGGACAATATATCTAATGAACATAGATGCAAAAATCCTCAAGAAAATGTTGACACACCAAATCCCACAGAATATCAAAAGGTTAATTCACCATGATTAAGTAGGCTTCCTTCTTGGGAAGCAAGATTGATTCAATATATGCAAATCAATAAATGTGATTCACCACTGAAATAGAATTAAAAACAAAGACATTATAATTATCTTAATAGTCAAGGAAAAAAACTCTATAAAATCCAACATCCCTTAATGATAAAAACCCTCAAACAACTAGGCATTCAGGGAGCATACCTCAAAAACAATAAGAGACATCTATGACCAACCCAAAACCAACGTCATACTAAATTTGCAAAAACTGAAAGCTTTCCCCTGGAAAACTGGAACAAGACAAGGATTTGCACTCTCACCACTCCTATTCAACAAAGGACTGGGAGTTCCAGCTAAAGCAAACAGGTAAGAGAAAAAAATAAGGCATCCAAAAAGGAAAAAAAAATACAGCAAACGATTTCTCTTTGTAGAATATATATCTATCACTAGGAAATCCTAAAGACTCTGCCAAAAGTTTCCTGGATCTGATAAATGACTCCTGTAGAGTTTCAGCAAACAAAATCAATGTATCAACGTACCCAAATCTAATTTACAATAGCCACACACACACACAACGTACATACTCAACATTATTCCTATCAAATGACCAAAATTATTTTTTTCCAGACTAGGAAAAAAAAGTATTCTAAAATTCATATGGAACCACAAAAGAGCTCAAATAGCAAAGCAGTAGTAAAAATAAAGAACAAAGCCGGAGGCATCATATTACTAGACTTCAAACTATACTGTAAGGATAAAGTAGCCAAAACAGCATGGTACTGGTACAAAAACAGACACATAAACCAATATAACAGAATAAAGAACCCCAAAATAATCCTGCACCCCTAAAACCATCTGATATTCAATAAAAATAATCAATGGGGAAAAGTCTCCATATTCATTAAATGGCGCTGAGATAGATGGCTAGCCACATGCAGAAGATAAAACTGCACCCCTATCTTTCACCATATATGAAAATTAACTCAAGATGGATTAAAGATTTAGATGTTAGACCTCAACTACAAGAATTTTAGAACAAAAAACAGAAAACACTATTTTGGTCATTGAGCTTGGGAAAAAAATTTATTACTAAGTCCTCAAAAGCAATTACAAGAAAAACAAATATTGACAAGTGAGACCTAATTAAACTAAAGAGCTCCTGCACAGCAAATGGCACTATCAACAGAGTAAACAGATGACCTACAGAATGGAAGAAAATATTCACAAAGTATGTATCCAACAAAAGTCTAACATCCTGAATCTATAAGCTGCTTAATTGTACAAGAAAACAATATGTAATCTCATTAAAAAGAGGGCAAAAGACTTGATTAGACATTTCTCAAAAAATAATATATATATATATATATATATATATATACACACACACACACAAGTGGCCAACAAGTATATTAAAAATGCCCCAGATCACTAATTATCAGGAAATTGCAAATCAAAATCACCAGGAGATATCATCTCATACCAGTCAGAATGGCTCTAATTAAAGAAAAAACAACAACAACATGGAAAACAGTATGGCGATTCCTCAAGAATCTAGAACTAGAAGTACCATATGACCCAGCCATCCCATTACTGGGTATATACCCAAAGGATTACAAATCATGCTGCTATAAAGACACATGCACACGTATGTTTATTGCGGCACTATTCACAATAGCAAAGACTTGGAATCAACCCAAATGTCCATCTGTGACAGACTGGATTAAGAATATGTGGCACATACACACCATGGAATACTATGCAGCCATAAAAAAGGATGAGTTTGAGTCCTTTGTAGGGACACGGATGCAGCTGGAAACCATCATTCTTAGCAAACTATCGCAAGAACAGAAAACCAAACACCGCATGTTCTCACTCATAGGTGGGAACTGAACAATGACATCACTTGGACTCGGGAAGGGGAACATCACACACCAGGGCCTATCATGGGGAGGGGGGAGAGGGAGGGGGAGGGATTGCATTGGGAGTCATACCTGATGTAAATGACGAGTTGATGGGTGCTGACGAGTTGATAGGTGCAGCACACCAACACGGCACAAGTATACATATGTAACAAACCTGCATGTTATGCACATGTACCCTAGAACTTAAAGTATAATCAAATATATATATATATATATTTTTTAAAAAATTGGATACTGGCAAGACTGCGGAGAAAAGGGAACACTTATAGTCCCTTGGAGGGAATGTAAATTAGTTCAGACACTGTGGAAAGCAGTTTGTAGATTTCTCAAAGAACTTAAAACAAAACTACCATTTGACCCAGCAATCTCATTACTGAGTATATATCTAGAAGAGAACAAATAGTTGTGCCAAAAAGACACATGCACTTGTATGTTCATCACAGCACTAATCATAATTACAAAGACATGAAATCAATGCAGGTGACCTTCAACGATGGATTGCATAAAGAAAATGTGGTACATACACATCATGGAATACTACAAAGCCATAAAAATGAATGAAATTGTGTTTTTTTTGCAGTGACACAAATGCAGTTGGAGGCTCTTATCTTAAGTGTAAAGAGAATACCTCATGCTACATGTTCTTGCGTATAAGTGTGAGCTTAACATCAGATACTCATGAACATAAAGGTGGGAATAATAGACACTGGGGATTACTAGAATGGAGAGGAAAAGAGTGGAGGTAGGGTTGAAAAACAAACTATTGGAGGCTATGCTCAGTACCTGGGTGACAGGATCATTTGTAACCCAAACCTACCATTCAGGTACTATGCTTAGTAACTGGGTGACGGGATCATTTGTAACTCACCATCACACAATATTCCCAGGTAACAAACCCACATCTAAAATAATGGTTGAATGAAAATAAGTACAGAAAAAAGAATAAACCAAATAGAAGACCTGAAACAAAATATATATATGATATTGCACTAATCAAAATAAGTGTAAAGATATTTAACTTCATTTATTAAAAGTAAGTGGCTATCATATTTAAAATCCTACATGTGGAACTTATAAAATATAATTTTAATAGCTCATGAGTAAAAGAGAATTATAAAACATTTACCAATTAATACAAACAAATAATTACACATAAAAATTTGTGGGATGCAAATAAAAATTTACCTCTATAGGTTCATTCATTCACCAAACTCAAGAAAATTTGAAAAATAAACAATTTGAGGATGTTAAGAGATTGGTGGGAAAAACTACAGAAAAACACAAAGAAAGGAAAAAGAGTAAAATAATATAGTAATGGAAATTCATGAAATATGCAAATATATGCAAGTAAACACCTGCAGGTTTTCATTAGGCAATATAAAAACTGTCACCCTAATGAAAATTGTCTCACTTGTTCATCTTAAATAAAATAGAGGAGAGAAAGAGAGATAATTTGATTTTGATACTTAATGGTAGCAGTAGGGTGGTGAATACAGTGTGTTAAAATGTCTTAAATGCGAAGGAAACAGACCCCTTCCCTCAAATAAACTTAGAATTCTTTTATCTCAGTGTAAAAGGACCCACCTTAAGTGGGGCCACTGTGAACATATATGCTATCAAGCAGAGCAGCACAAGGAACTGGAAGAAATTGAAAGTAAAGGTGTGAAAAAATTCAAATAAAATAAAGAATGCAACATACTATTTTTTTGTCCATTAAATAGAAAAGCCACTGATTGTAAGACCCGATATTGATTTTTAATGTTACTAATATTTAAAAATTATTATTAAATAATAATTCCTCTTAAGGACAGTCATGGACAGCTCATGCACAATCTCTTTTGAAGTATCAGAAATACAGAGATTGTTAGTAAGAACAAGAGACTGTTTTAAAAAGATAACGATCTAATAGTTTTTATGTGTATATGGAGCTGAGCTCCCCCTTCATCAATGTGGACATTGCTCAAGCCAATGAATGACAAAATTTTCATGAGACTCAGGAATTATTTGAGAAAGATCAACACATGTACAGATCTCAGTTGTCATTCGTCACTTTTCAGATTATCCAGTAGAAGAAAATCCTTGAATCTCTATAATCAATCAATCAATAAAAGTAATCACATGTTTTCTGCCCCGTGGTGTGATGTTGCTGGCTTCGAATACACCAAAATAGTCAATTGTTAAATTTTCTGAAATCTCATCAGTCAATTATGAAACAGCCATTATTAAAAAAGCAGGTTACATAGTTTAAAATTAAATTATATTTAAAACAGAGGCAATAATACTAAAAACTCACTATTTTTAAAAGTTTTACCATTATCTACATTCATTCGGCTATTTACGTGTTGTGTTTGTCAGGTGGAAATATCTTAACAATGCCGGCAAATTTATTTCATACTCTTTTAATAACACTGCATTGGTAGCTTCAGTTGTCTAGGGTAAGAGTTTTTAAAACGCAGACATCAGAACAAGCTAAGAACTGGGATATGATTTAGTACTTATGTCTCGCCTAGACTTAAGAGAGTAAAGGTAAAATATGAACAAAGCAAATGTAACTTTAACATGTGTCATATCGGTAGTTATCACAGTGTGAATACCCCACAAATAAATTCAGAAATTATTCTTCTAATTTTTGAAAACTTAAAGAATTTTAGAAAGAAGTGACTGACATAATTGAAAAATAAGTATAATACAAAGGTGAATCTTTATTGTTACACTTTTGCTTTACTTTTTAATGTTAAAGAAAATCATCAAGCTCTGTTTATCTTAGAATTATATTCGTTCATAAAACACATCCATAATTTGGTTAAGGATGCAAGTGTTAGACAAAAAGTGATATAAGCCTTCTATGAGAGAGAATCAATTAAGTGGTATTCATGAAAAATGATTACATATTTTATTATTATTCAGACTTTGGTGGTTCATATGTTTAATATCTGAAATTACACAAAATCATACATATTCCAAAATTTTTAAAAGTTAGTTTTTAAATTTCTCCAGCATGCTACTGATTCTGAGGCATTCGAACTTACTTGTGTTATAATTCTCACAAATAAAACAAAGAAAGTTCTGATGTGAAGAGATTTCTTTCATATACATGTTACCTACTTTGGGGTATGCATGTGAGTGTTAATGTTAGCTACTGATTATTTTTCATGTGTATGTTCCCATTCTACTATGGCCTTTGACTTTCAAATAAATAGTATTCATTCATTCTGATTTTTCAAACAGCAGAATTACCCATTGCAAGAAAGAACATCTGCCAAATTGTATATTCCAGACAGTTCAGTTGATCTTTTCAGATACTTAGTGATGCCCCTTTAGAAAATAAAAGCATAAACAGGCTGCCCCTGGAGCTTCCTTTGTTGAAAATGTATTAAGATGACTCACAGTGGAATATTTTCTTTCAATGTTTGTGGAAAACTAGAGGATTAAAAAGAAAGGTATTTTTGTTGCTGCTGAAAAGCAGTGGTAAAGAGTTCTAAAAATTATCTAACTAGATATGTATTTCAAACATATTGTTATTGTTCAGTGGAGGTGTTTCAACTCTAACCTATTAGATGAAACAGGGAATATACAATCACATGAGAGAGTAACACAACTCTAAAGTCACTTTTATAACTATCCATTTAGGGTCTGTGTGGGTGAGTCTGTCATAACTTTTCCTTGGTTTCGACAGCTGTACTTTCAGTAGATTATAAAAGAGAAAATAAGCCATCCTCCTTGAGCTGAATGTAAAATGGGAGTTACGTACACTTATAGAGTAAGCTTTCACTGTTCTATGTTTCATATTTCTTTATTTGAAATTGTAATCATCCTTTAGTAGACTTGTTCTGTCAAAATCATATCATGGTGGGTTGCTCAAATCTAAAAATATTCAATCACAGACTGCTATAAAAAGTCTTAACAAATGCTCTGAAAAGAGTCCGGAATAACTGCTGAGAAAAAGAATATATACATGATGTTACGACTTTAGTAAAATCAGTGACCAAAATTACTTTAGAGCCTATTTTTATTTTTGGTTATTAGTATGCTGTTTGTATGTCTCTTACACTTACATCTTTTGAGGTTTTAAAAATTATCTACCAGATCAACTATAAATTCTTAATATAATAACTGGAGCATATCATTACTAGATTATATTCTATCAATTTATTTGAAACAACTATCATTGTTTTATTTAATCACTTCAAAGTAGATATCCTTAACTTTTAAATTTTCTAAAGGCTAGCACCTGGTATCTCTGCAGCTTAACAATTTTGTCTCTGAATCTTTAGGGTACTCTATATTATAATCATTAAATCCTATATCCCTAAGCCTTCTTCTCTTCCTTCCACTTAGTATAGTCATTAAATCCTATATCCCTAAGACTTCTTCTCTTCCTTCCACTTAATTTATGAAGAAGAGTATGACCCTCATGAATAATCATGTAATTTTAACTTCAAAATTTTCCTATTATGTTTCTTTTCTTTTTCCATTTTTTAGTTCATTGAGCAGTGGTACTCTTTTTCTAAGTGATCTTTTCCATTCCTGACTCCTAACTGCAAGCCCTTACATGCTAATGGTGTGGGTGGAAATGTCATAGCAAAGAGAATCTGGATTGCTTGATGAGAATATGTCTCAGAGGAGGGTGAATGTGTCTCTTCCTGGCAGAAGAGAAAGTGGCATTTGGGAGAAAGGAGAAACAGATGGTGACTCTGAGAAAAAAGACACTATAATGTCTCCTTCTCTTCACAAAATTTGCACTAGCTCAGCACGAAATCTATGGTTAACCATAAAATGAGTGGTCAGCTCCCAAGTGATAATATACCCTAATAATGGACAAAACTCTTTTATTTTAAATAATTATTAATACATAGTAATTGTACATATTTACAAGGCACATATAATGTTTGAATACAATGTCTAGTGATCAAATCAGGTTAATTGGAATATCCATCTCCTCAAACATTTATCATTTCTTCATGTTGGGAAGCATTCCAAATCTTCTCTCTTAGCCCTTAATTTCAGAAGTGTGTATATTATAGACCACAATTAAATGCCTAGTCTCTGATAAAATAGACTTTAAACCATCAAAGATCAAAAGAGACAAAGAAGGCCATTACATAATGGTAAAGGGTTCAATTCAACAGGAACAACTAACTATCCTAAATATATATGCACCCAATACAGGAGCACCCAAATTCATAAAGCAAGTCTTTAGAGACTTACAAAGAGACTTAGACTCCCATACAATAATAATGGGAGACTACAACACTCCACTGTCAACATTGGACAGATCAACGAGACAGAAAGTTAACAAGGATATCCAGGAATTGAACTCATCTCTGCACCAAGGGGACCTAATAAACATCTATAGAACTCTACACCCCAAATCTCTGCACCAAGCTGTCTCTCAGACCACAGTGCAATCAAACTAGAACTCAGGACTAAGAAACTCAATTAACACCGCTCAACTACATGGAAACTGAACAACCTGCTCCTGAATGACTACTGGGTACATAACGAAATGAAAGCAGAAATAAAGATGTTCTTTGAAACCAATGAGAACAAAGATACAACATACCAGAATCTCTGGAACACATTTAAAGCAGTGTGTAGAGGGAAATTTATAGCACTAAATGCCCACAAGAAAAAGCTGGAAAGATCTAAAACTGACACTCTAACATCACAATTAAAAAAACTGTAGAAGCAAGAGCAAACACATTCAAAAGCTAGCAGAAGGCAAGAAATAACTAAGATCAGAGGAGAACTGAAGGAGATAGAGACACAAAAAACCCTCCAAAAAATCAATGAATCCAGGATTTGGTTTTTTGAAAAAATCAACAAAATTGACAGACCACTAGCAAGACTAATAAAAAAGAAAAGAGAGAGGAATCAAATAGACGCAATAAAAAATGACAAAGGGGATATCACCACTGACCCCACAGAAATACAAACAGCCATTAGAGAATACTATAAACACCTCTACGCAAATAAACTGGAAAATCTAGAAGAAATGGATAATTTCCTGGACACTTACACTCTCCCAAGACTAAACCAGGAAGAAGTTGAATCCCTGAATAGACCAATAGCAGGCTCTGAAATTGAGGCAATAATTAATAGCCTACCAACCAAAAAAAGTCCAGGACCAGATGGATTCACAGCTGAATTCTACCAGAGGTACAAGGAGGAGGTGGTACCATTCCTTCTGAAACTCTTCCAATCAATTGAAAAAGAGGGAATCCTCCCTAACTCATTTTATGAGGCCAACATCATCCTGATACCAAAGCCTGGCAGAGACACAACAAAAAAAGAAAATTTTAGACCAATATCCCTGATGAACATCGATGCAAAAATCCTCAATAAAATACGGGCAAACCGGATTCAGCAGCACATCAAAAAGCTTATCCACCATGATCAAGTGGGCTTCATCCCTGGGATGCAAGGCTGGTTCAACATTCGCAAATCAATAAACGTAATCCAGCATATAAACAGAACCAAAGACAAGAACCACATGATTATCTCAATAGATGCAGAAAAGGCTTTTGACAAAATTCAACAGCCTTCATGCTAAAAATGCTCAATAAATTCGGTATTGATGGAACGTACCTCAAAATAATAAGAGCTATTTATGACAAACCCACAGCCAATATCATACTGAATGGGCAAAAACTGGAAAAATTCCCTTTGAAAACTGGCACAAGACAGGGATGCCCTCTCTCACCACTCCTATTCGACATAGTGTTGGAAGTTCTGGCTAGGGCAATCAGGCAAGAGAAAGAAATCAAGGGTATCCAGTTAGGAAAAGAAGAAGTCAAATTGTCCCTGTTTGCAGATGACATGATTGTATATTTAGAAAACCCCATTGTCTCAGCCCAAAATCTCCTTAAGCTGATAAGCAACTTCAGCAAAGTCTCAGGATACAAAATTAATGTGCAAAAATCACAAGCATTCTTATACACCAGTAACAGACAAACAGAGAGCCAAATCATGAATGAACTTCCATTCACAATTGCTTCAAAGAGAATAAAATGCCTAGGAATCCAACTTACAAGGGATGTAAAGGACCTCTTCAAGGAGAACTACAAACAACTGCTCAGTGAAATCAAAGAGGACACTAACAAATGGAAGAACATACCATGCTCATGGATAGGAAGAATCAATATCGTGAAAATGGCCATACTGCCCAAGGTAATTTATAGATTCAATGCCATCCCCATCAAGCTACCAATGAGTTTCTTCACAAAACTGGAAAAAACGGCTTTAAAGTTCATATGGAACCAAAAAAGAGCCCGCATTGCCAAGACACTTCTAAGTCAAAAGAACAAAGCTGGAGGCATCACGCTACCTGACTTCAAACTATACTACAAGGCCACAGTAACCAAAACAGCATGGTACTGGTACCAAAACAGAGATATAGACCAATGGAACAGAACAGAGTCCTCAGAAATAATACCACACATCTACAGCCATCTGATCTTTGACAAACCTGAGAGAAACAAGAAATGGGGAAAGGACTCCCTATTTAATAAATGGTGCTTGGAAAATTGGCTAGCCATAAGTAGAAAGCTGAAACTGGATCCTTTCCTTACTCCTTATACGAAGATTAATTCAAGATGGATTAGAGACTTAAATGTTAGACCTAATACCATAAAAACCCTGGAAGAAAACCTAGGTAGTACCATTCAGGACATAGACATGGGCAAGGACTTCATGTCTAAAACACCAAAAGCAACGGCAGCAAAAGCCAAAATTGACAAATGGGATCTCATTAAACTGAAGAGCTTCTGCACAGCAAAAGAAACTACCATCAGCGTGAACAGGCAACCTACAGAATGGGAGAAAATTTTTGCAATCTACTCATCTGACAAAGGGGTAATATCCAGAATCTACAAAGAAGTCAAACAAATTTACAAGAAAAAAACAAACAACCCCATCAAAAAGTGGGCAAAGGATATGAACAGACATTTCTCAAAAGAAGACATTCATACAGCCAACAGACACATGAAAAAATGCTCATCATCACTGGCCATCAGAGAAATGCAAATCAAAACCACAATGAGATATCATCTCACACCAGTTAGAATGGCAATCATTAAGAAGTCAGGCAACAACAGGTGCTGGAGAGGATGTGGAGAAATAGGAACACTTTTACACTGTTGGTGGGATTGTAAACTAGTTCAACCATTACGGAAAACAGTATGGCGATTCCTCAAGGATCTAGAACTAGATGTACCATATGACCAGCCATCCCACTACTGGGTATATACCCAAAGGATTATAAATCGTGCTGCTATAAAGACACATGCACACGTATGTTTATTGCGGCACTATTCGCAATAGCAAAGACTTGGAATCAACCCAAATGTCCATCTGTGACAGACTGGATTAAGAAAATGTGGCACATATAGAATATTATGCAGCCATAAAAAAGGACGTGTTTGCGTCCTTTGTAGGGACATGGATGCAGCTGGAAACCATCATTCTTAGCAAACTATCACAGGAACAGAAAACCAAACACCGCATGTTCTCACTCATAGGTGGGAACTGAACAATGAGATCACTTGGACTCGGGAAGGGGAACATCACACACCGGGGCCTATCATGGGGAGGAGGGAGGGGGGAGGGATTGCATTGGGAGTTATACCTGATATAAATGATGAATTGAGAGATGCTGACGATTTGATGGGTGCAGCACCCCAACATGGCAGAAGTATACATATGTAACAAACCTGCACGTTATGCACATGTACCCTAGAACTTAAAGTATAATAAAAAAAAAAAAAAAAAAAAAAGATTAAATTCCCTTTGTAAGTGAAGTTGGCCAGAAATAAAGGTGTGCTTTTTGTCCCTAAAAAGCAATCATTTACAGCTCATCTGAAGAATACAAAGCAAAAAACACTCAAAAAGAACAGAGAATTTTGTGTCATCAGAAATGTTTTAGTTTAAATTTATATGCAGAAAATTTTGGTATATATTATTTCTTTTAAACTTCTCTAATTCTGTGGCAAGAGTGATTTTCTAATATATAATATACACCAAAAGAATAAATTAACGTACATATCCTACCAGGTTGTCATATTGAGCAGTATATTTCTGGTGAAAATAATAAAAAGGTTTAAATTTGAAATGAGTATACACACACATATAAGATTTACCTGGGCATAGAATATACCTATATACATTATTTAACTCTAGGCTATACAAACAAGAAAAATGGTTTTGTTGAGGAAAGTTAATTTAAGTCATACTTTTGAATAATAATTATATAATATATTCTTCTGATATATTACAAAAACATGATATCCCTAATTCCAATAAGGTTCAAGTTACTCTCTTTAAAAAGTGAACTGTCTATATTAACAAATGGATAAAAGTTATATCACTTAACCCAGTATGAATTTTTTTGTTTTATAATGTTCTAGTCTTAGATAGTATAATATTATAGTTTTAGATTTTATTTAATTGCCACTACTGAAGCTGCTGGCATATGCAAACAAGGGCAGAACCAGTTGCCAACACACTGCAAAGTGCTTTGCTTGGCACTACCCATTGGAGTACTGTGAGCAACAGTTTGGGAACTCCTCGGCCCCTCCATTACAGGTCCTCAAGAAGCCACAAAACGATGTTGGGGCCCAGTATCAGTCCCAAAGTGTACAGTACACAGTCCAGGAATCATAAACTGAGGCTTGGCTCCCTCAAATCTTCCAGAAACAAAGCCAGTCGACTGAACTCACTTTGTGTCACAATCAACCCTCAGGTCATCCAATAGAATAAAAGAAAAAAAAAAGCATACAAAGGACAACAACTTGAAAGACTGAAGGAACCTCAATCCACAAAGATGAGAAGGAACCAGTGTAATAACTCTGACAATTTAAAAAGTGAGAGTGTCTTCTTTCCTCCAAATGACACACTAGTTCTCCACCAAGGTTTCTTGGTCAGGCTGAGATGGCTGAAATGACAGAAATAGAATTCAGACTACGGATAGAAATGAAGATCATCGAGGTTCAGGAGAATGTTGAAACCCAATCCAAGAAAGCCGAGAATCACAATAAAATGATAGAAGAGCTTGACAGACAAAATAGTACAGAAAAAAAATATAACCGACCTGATAGAGCTGAAAATCACACGTGATAATTTAATAATGCAATTGTGATTATCAATAGTAAATAGATCAAGCTAGGGAAAGAATCTCAGAGCTTGAAGAGTGGCTTTCTATAATAAAACCGTGAGACAACAATAACAAGAAAAGAATAAAAAGGAATAAACAGAACCTCTGAGAAACATGGGATTATATAAAGAAACTAAATATATGACTCATTGGCATCCCTGAAAGATACAGGAAAAATGGAAGCAACTTGGAAAACTTATTTCAGTATATGACTCATGAGAACTTCCCCAATGTAGAGAAGCCAACATTCAAATTCTGGAAACACAGAAAACCCCTGCAAAATACTTCACAAGAAAATCATCTCTTAATCAAAAAGCTAATTCACCATGATCAAGTATGCTTTATCTCTGGGATGTAAGGTTGGTTCAGCACATGCAATTCAATAAATGTGATTTAACACATAAACATAACTAAGGACAAAAAACACATGATCATCTCAACCAATGCAGAAAAATATTTTGATAAAATTTAATATTCCTTTATGTTAAAAACTCTCAACAAACTAGTTATTGAAGAAACATACCTCAAAATAATAAGAGTGATGTATGGTGATAAACCCACAATCAACAACATATTGAACAGGCAAAGGCTAGAAGTATTTCCAATGAAAACTGGCACAAAGCACTGAACCCGTTTTACCACTTCTATTCAACATAGTATTTGATGTCCTGACCAGAACAGTCAGGCAAGAGAAAGAAATAAAGGACATCCAAATAGGAAAAGAGGATTGTATCTGTTTGCAGACAACATGATCCTATATCTAGTGAACCCCACAGTTTCGGCCCTGAAACTCCTTTAGCTGTTAAATAACTTCAGCAAAATTTCAGGATACAAAATCAACATGTAAAACTCACTAGCATTCCTATACACCAACAACAGCCAAACCAAGAGCCAAATTAGGAATGCAATCCCATTCACAACTGCCACAAAAAGAATAAAATACTACATGCTTATGGACAGGAAGAATCAATATTACTTCAATGGACATACTGTCCAAAGCAATGTTCAGATTCAATGCTATTCCTATTAAACCACCAATGAAATTCTTCACAGAATTAGAAAAACAATTAAATTTATATGAAACCACAGAAGTTTGAATAGCCAAGGCAATCCTAAGAAAAAGGAAAAAAGCAGAAAGCATCATGTGACCTGGCTTCAAACTACACTACATGGCTACAGTAACCAAAACAGCATGGTACTGGTACAAAAACAGACACATAGACCAATGGAACTGAATTGCAAGTGCAGAAATAAGGTCACACACCTACAACCATCTGATTTTTGACAAAGCTAATGAAAACAAGCAATGGGGAAAGGACTCCCTGTTCCATAAATGGTGCTGGGATAATTTGCCAGCTTCATGCAGAAGACTGAAATTAAATGTAAAACCCCAAACTATCAAAACCCTGGAAGACGCTTAGACAATATTATTCTGACATAGGAACTGGCAAAGATTTCATGACAAAATGTCAAAAGCAATTGTAACAAAAGCAAAAATTGGCAAATGGGATCTAATTAAACTAAAGAGCTTCTGCATAACAATAGAAACTATCAATAGAGTACACAGAAAACCTACAAAATAATGGAAAATATTTGCAAACTCTTCACTTGGCAAAGGTCTAATATCCAGCATGAATAAGGAACTTAAATTTATAAGAAACAAACAAAAACCCCCATTAAAAAGTGGGTAAAGGACATGAACAGACATTTATCAAAAGAAGACATATATGCAGTTGAAAAGAATTTCAATATAACTGATCATCAGAAAAATACAAATTAAAACCACAATGTGATACCATCTCACACCATTCAGAATGGCTGTTTTTAAAAAGTCAAAAAATAACAGATGCTCTTTTAGTTGCTGAGAAAATGTAATGCTTATATACTGTTGGTGGGAGTGTAAATTAGTTTACCCATTGTGGAAAGTAGTGTGGGGATTCCGCAAAGAGCCGAAAACAGAACTACCATTTGACCCAGCAATATCCTATTACTGGATGTTTACAAAAATTTTTAAATGTCCTTCAAAGAAAATAATGTATAGACTAATTGATTTTTTAAAAGCTGCCTATCAGGTACTATACTCACTACTTGGGTGAGGAATTGATACTCCAAACCTCAGCATCACACAATATTCCCAGGTAAAAATCCTGCATATATACCCCATATCTAAAATAAAAATTGAAATAAAAAAACCTATTTTATTAGAATCTTTGTGAATTGACAATACCAAAATGGCACATATATCTACTGACTTGAATTAACGTTTTTATGTAGTAGAAATAAAATACATTTGCTTCTTTTAATTCAAAGGCAAATTAAGCTAAATATATGTCTCTAAGATTACAGATCATATTTTATACATTCTTTCATTTCATTTGTTTAAGATTATTGGGAGCCTCCTTTTGCCCACATTCCCAATTATCCCAAGAATAATGAATTACCTGTGGTTGGTATTTCAAATTGTACCACACAACTGAAGGATTTTCTTAAAATAAAACTACACGATTTAGATTTTCTTTCTACCACAAGGCAAAGAGTATATCTTTGTGTTATTTAGTTACTCCGATAAATAAGTTTCTTTGAGTTAAAAACATTAAAGTATTTAAAACAAAATTAAATACTACAGGATACTATAATCTCAAACATCCCCCCTTCTATGAATATTTTAAAGATACATTTTTTTAAAAATTTCTCTTTTGGATTTATATGAAGATGACCCAGAAATCTTTAAGTTGTGTATTAACTCAAGAATGTATTGATCTATCAACTTTAGATGATACCTATTTCTCCATAGAAGGAAAAACGAGTATTCAGTGTTCTTTTGCTATTCTTGATTTTGTTTCTTTCTCACTTGTCCTAATATTTCAGAGCAAATATCACCCGTTGGTTACATTTCAATCTTACAATTTTATTATTTGCCTTTATTTGGAGGTCTCTCAACTTTGACAATATTTGCTAATTATGTTAATGGAAAACATTAATGCCTCTACTTTCCCATTCATCATGATTCTCCTAGTCTATATCCCCAAATATAACATCTGTTGATTTAATTTTGTTTTGTATTGTAGTTTTATTTAAGTATTTATTTATTTGTTGGTGGCACTTAAGTGTTAAAATCAAAATAAAACAATTACTATAATATATTAATTATGCAAATATTTGTCAAGGCCATGTAAAGTGTCATGTTTCCTGTGCTATTTGTATGAGAATGTAGTCAGTGTCAATCTAATGAACTATTTTCTATTCTTTAGTAGTTATTAAAATCCATGTAATGTTTGAGTCAATTTTATATTTTAATCATGTGACTTATAAAACAACTGATCTTTCTTCTGGTGTATTAATTGCATTACTTTTCTGTCAAAATTATAATATGCTTATATCATTATATCCTCTCATGAATACTATTCATTGTTATACTGTATTTATCCCAGGTGGGTTTTTCTAAAGAGAGAACTTTCCTTCTTTTTCTTCTCGTTTTCTAATAAAGTTGTTAGTTAATCTTTGATTTTTTTCTTTTAGTGCTTTCAGTTTTTGTCATATTTCTGATGACTGATGATGTTTAAATTTAAATTTTAAAAACAATTATTTAGGTTGATGTTATTGACTTATATTTTCTTGAATGAGAGGACTGTTTCTCTTATAGGTCACCTCACTGATATAAAAAGCAAAACTTTTCCCTCTCATTTTAAAAGTAATCTGTGATACTCCACAAGGTTTATCTATTTTGGAATGATTGCTTGCTTAATATTATTGTATGGATTATAACATTTCTATTTTAAGTCAACTCATAGAGGCTTTTCAATTCCCACTTTGTCTTGAGTTTTTTCAATTTTTTTTTTCTTTTGAGGTACTATCAAAATTCCTGCAGAAAAAGATGAATATTTTAACAAATTTTCTAGTTCTTTCATACCTAAAAAACTGCTATACTTTTCCTTCATAGTTTGTGCAGCATTGATGTCTAGGTTCAAAAATTTTTTTTCTGTAGTATAAAGATATTTTGCTTATTTTTCTATGGCACACATAACATTTCTCATCGGTAGGCTGAAGCCACATTCTGCTTTCTTTACAGATTCTCCAATGTCTCTTTTTATTATTTCTCCAAAATGACAATTGATCTGACATATCTAGATTGGTGTCTTCTTCCTTCATTCTGATTGGCACAGTATCATCTCTATCATTTTAAAAGCTTACATTTTCTTCAGTGCTACTCCTTCTGTGATAATTTCCTCTCTATCCATACCTTCATTTTTTTTCAGGATCTCTATTTTAACCTCTTCTATGTATTCTATGTTATATGTTTTCTCAAATATTTTGTCAATTTGCTCTGTCCTCTGAGAAATGTATTCAAGTTTATATTCTAGTCCTTTTACAGCATTTATCATTGTATATATCATAACTTTTATTGCCAATACATGTTTTCTTTGTCCCTCCTACCTTTCTCCTGCTGCTCTGTTTTCTTTCTTCTTCCTTTTTCTCTTCTTTTCTTTTCCTCTTTCCTCCTCCTCACTCTTCTCTCCTCCTCCTCCTCTTTTTCTTCTTTACAATTTGGAATGGTTAATACTGAGTGTCAACTTTATTGGATTGAAGGATACAAAGTATTAATTGTGGGTGTGTCTGTGTGGGTATTGCCAAAAGAGATTAACATTTGAGTCAGTGGGTTGGGGAAGGCAGATCCACCATTGACTGGTGGGCACAATCTGGTGGGCACAATCTAATATATATATCCTATTAGTTGTGTCCTTCTAAGAAAACCCTGACTAACACACTATTGTTTTTGTTGAATTACTTCCAAAGTTTCTCTGTTTAAGATAGCTTCTTCTTATTTTTCTTCTTCTTGTCTTCAAGTTCTTAGTTTTTCTTGAATTTTCTCTTTCATGTTTTTAGCTTTTCTTATATATATGATGACTGCTGGTGTTTAAATTTAATTTTTAAAAACAGTTATTTAGGTTGACACTAGTGACTTATTTTGCTCTTAAATGAAGCACTGTTTCTCCTATAGACCTCCCCATTGGTGTAAAGAGCCAAACTTTTCACTATCATTTTAGAGATATTTCATATCCCACAAGAAATATCATCCTTTAATTTCAGTAGTATCAGTTACGTCTTGTAACAACACATGGTTCATTAGTATCTCACTTTAAAAAGTAGGTCACAAAAGCTTTCTATTCTGCCCCTGTAATTTATTAACAACTTTGAAAAATCAAGAAGATTTTACTTCTTCACTTTTTAAGTTGTTATTAAATGTATTTCTTGCTTTGAACTTTGAATGAATTTCAAGAGTCACCTCTGTCTAAGCTCCGTGAAACAAGCCCAAGACATGAGGGATCATATGAATTTTTATGAAGATTTTACACAGTGAACTATGAGATAAAATTTATTATCACTGAGGCAAAGCAGATGACATAAAATGTAGGATATTAAAGTAGACAGATAGCAGAGTAAAATTTCTATAAGCTGTCTACAAGAGGAATGTGGTATGCAAAGGCACCAAAAAAGAATGTCATTAGTACAATCTGTGGTACTATTAATTACCTGCTATTTTTTTACAGATTATTTCACAGAATATTTTCTTTATTATATAAAGATTAAATTACTTTAAATATGTGAAATATATCAGTAAATTTTAAGAAAATGAATGAACTTAAATGTAAAATATTATTACAAAACAAAGACTCATTAAAGATACCTTCTTGCCAATAAAATATATTTTTTGGTATTTTTTAGAGATGATGTCATTGTAAATAAGCAGAAAGAAGAGAAAAAAGAAAACATTATAAAAAAATAATGCTGTGATTTGTTACTGAATTGGTATAGCAGAGACGTGTTCTATATAATGTGCATCTTATTGTACGTTTGACAAGAAAACAGATTACTAACTTGGATTTTTCTTTTCTCTTTCTTTCTTTTTTCTTTTTCTTTCTTTTTTTTTTTTTTTTTTTTTTTTTTTTTTTTTTTTTTTTTTTTGAGACTGAGTCTCGCTCTGTCGCCCAGGCTGGAGTGTAGTGGCTGGATCCTGGCTCACTGCAAGCTCCGTCTCCCGGGTTCACTCCATTCTCCTGCCTCAGCCTCCCGAGTAGCTGGGACTACAGGCGCCCGCCACCTCACCCAGCTAGTTTTCTGTATTTTTTAGTAGAGACGGGGTTTCACCATGTTAGCCAGGATGATCTCGATCTCCTGACCTTGTGATCCGCCCGTCTCGGCCTCCCAAAGTGCTGGGATTACAGGCTTGAGCCACCGTGCCAGGCTTTTTTTTTACTATTACAGACTTCCTACAGAGAATTAAGTCCAAATAATTCATTATAAAATATCTTTCATTAAAATATTGAAATAAAATCATAAAGACATGTCATTAGCAGGTCACCTAGTACAGTTGCAAAATTTATTTATAGTAATCTAAAGCACGTTTTTATCCAAAATATTTCACATTGAAAATTTCTATCAATTTAATTATGATATCGTTAGTTTATGTTTCATGGTTTTATGTATGCTAAATTACATTTTCCTTATCGGCTCTTGAAACAGAATTTATGAAATAATATAATAATACGTTGGAAAGAGTCTTAAAAATCTTCAGTATCGAACTCTCAATGCTTTCATACCATTTACAGCCTCTAAAACATGTTTCTAACGAGTAAAACACATTTGTGTTTTTCACTTCATTCATGTCTTTAAAATTTGACTATGCAAAATATTTTTAATTATGTTATCAATACAGTTTTACTGCAAGATTTTATGAGGAATATAATTACTTATGAGCTTCTTTCTCTCACCACTTTGATCTGATTCTGCCATTCAATAAAATTGCAATGCTTGGATAAACATATGTAAGCATTAGAAGGCACAGTCTTCTACTTATAATGATTAACAAATCAATAACTGTTATTTCCTCCTCACTATTTTTCAATAATAATTTCTTATTGATAGTAACTAGTAAATTATGCCCTGTAATTGATATTGCAGACATCATTTGCTATAATGACCTGCCAATTATTTATGAGAATATTGTTTTGTTTTGGCGTCCTGTTTTTTCTAGAAACTTAAAGGTATCATGGATGATCAATTATTACTTTGGCGAGTATTTATTGAGCACCCACTATATTTTCTGCACCTTGTAAATTTCACTCTAAAAATGAAGAATGAATTAATGATTTGCCTATATCCTTTTGGAGGAATATTAGAGAAACCATTTGCACTAAAATTGTCTGAGCTTTTTACGATTTGTAAAAGAAGAAAAAAATGTAGAGGTAGGGTCTCTGATAAATGACATTCAGGCTAAAATTGCTAACATTTAATTAATATTGCATAACATTTAATGTTGGAAGATGCATTTGTAGTGATTTACAGCCACATGACACTGCATAAAATCTACTGGTACCTTCAACCACTTTCAGTTTCTGCTTTTATGTTATCTGTATATATTTCAATTCAAGTGTACATAAATTTTGGTACTAAAATTGTTTCTATATTTTAATTCCTTTTTGGAAACCATGAAAGTTTTGACATTTAAACTTAGGGAAAGTACTTCTTGAGCAATAAGCTGATCAGAATAACATTTTTGTGATTAATTTACAGATAAAATACTGGCCATCCTGAAAAATATATTGTTTATTTGTTTCAACAATGAAGTTCACATAGCACTGTGATTCATTTGCACTATTTTGGCAAGCATTGCTACAAACATCACTCAGATATCAATTTTTTTGAAAGACACTAATCAGATGCAGGGGATTAATTCGATACATTTTTAAATAGCTGTATAACACACCAAAGACTTGTTAACTTTTAACATGTAGGACAAGTCTTCAAGCGGAATATGCTAAAATGAGGTTTATTACTAAGCAGCATCATTTATATTGGACTTGGTCATTGTTTTTCCCTTTTAAAATATAAAAAGAATTTGTTGAATGTATATATTTGTCTTTTTTCATTTTTTAAATCAAGAGAATATCAATATCTGGTTTGTGTTTTTATAAATTTCAATCCAGCTGCTAATTTGAGAGAAGAGTAGAGTAAGTACAGGTTAGGGCTCAGATATTCTAATAAGGGAACTAAAACAGAATAGTCAAGAAAAGGTGAAGGCTTGCGTTAATATGTAAGTAATTAATTTTCAGATAAGAAGTCAAATTTGAGTTATATTTTGAGTTTATAAGAAAGATCAATAGGCATTTTGTTTCTGAATTTAGTAACTGCTTTAAATCTTCACTAATAATTAAATTTCAATGCTTGAAAATAATATGTGCTTATGTACCTACACAAGAAAAGTGGAAAATTTAGAGTTCCTAATGAATATTTTAATTTGGGCAAGTCTATAAGATATCCAAGAGGATATGTCAAAAATGTATTGTAGTTGAAAATAGGAATCTGAACTGAAATCAAGTATTTGAGCTCAGAAATCAGAACTTCTAAAATGGAAGTAATACAAAAAGCAATAAAAATAATAATGCCTTTTTTGGGAGTGTGTTGTTGTTTTTTTTTTTTTTTTTTAAAGAGGTCACAGATCTAATTCAGAGAAGGTCTTAGAGTTGTGGAGTGGAAGAGGATACACAAAATAAAATTTAGATTGTCATGAGAGATAAGCAGAAAAATAGATTGTGATATTAAGAAATCAATGGGGGGGATTAATTAACATAACAAACTATGTCCATGAATATATGTTAGAAAGGGCATGTCTTAGGAAAGTGCAATTTCAAGGGAATGTTAGAGAAAGATACAGACTTGTAGAATGTTGAAGATTGAGTTTTAGATAAATTGTAGTAAGATAAATTGTAGATAAGTTGTAGTAAGTATTGTAAACATCTCTTTCAAGTGTGTGTGCAGGTGGAGGAATTTGGTGACACATGTTACTGAGGAGATAAGTAATGAGTGACGTCCTTGAATAGGGTACAGTAGATAATATCAAAGCCAAAAGTAAAGAGCAAAGTAGATGAAAACATTGAAGTTAGTTTGTTCCTTATAATGGAAAGAATGTATTCTAATCAGGCAATCTTTTTGTGTGAGTGTTAATATAAAAAAATTACCAACTGTAAATGATGATACAGAGTTTTAGATAAGTGGAAAAAGGAAATAATGAAAAGTAGTCATTCCAAGACAGAAAGCTAACAAGATTTTTAGGAAATGTTGTGAGATTAAAGTTGTCATCTAAGTTGAGATTTTTGTTTGACAACATGCGGAACGGGTGTGCAGATAGGTTCAACTGTCAGGGAGATTATTAGGCAAGATAGCTGGAAAGGGAGGAAGAGAATATGAGAAGAGGAATGAGAGAAAAGCAGAAAATAAGAAAGAAGTGAAGAAAAGAAGAGAAAAAAAGGGAGGGAAGGAAAAAGAAGAGTTTTGGATATTTGAAAATGAATTATTAAGAACAAGCCATTCCATATGCACACTGGATAAGTAGGACAGGGAAGACCCACACTGTCTCTGAGACAGTTTTGGGAGCATTAAAGTCAAGTACTCAAGAATGTCATGCAACAATGGTACACAAAATTGTATAAGGTGAAGAGTGAATTTGGAGGTGTAGTTTTGCAGCATAAAGTAGAAATAAGGCATCAAGGATTGAGCAGTTTTTGGTGACAAAAAAGTTTAGATCATTGAGATTCAATAGAAATAAAATTTAAATATATGAGCCAGTTTTGCAATTTGTGGCAGCCACATTAAAAAAGTAAAAAGAAACAATGCAATAAGTTTGACAATATGTGTTAAAGAATATATCAAGAATATTATTTCAACATTCCATCTATATAAAAGAAATGAAACTATCTAAATTCTTTTGGTCATACTAAATCTTTCACATCCATTGTATATTTTATATTCATTATATCTCAATTCTAAAAAAAAAATTACAAATACTTGATCTGTACTTTAGTTTTATAGTAAAGTTGAACTAGTTGATTTACGCTGGTCCATGAGGGCTCACGCCTGTAATCCCAGCACTTTGTGAAGGTGAGGCGGGTGGATCACTTTAGTCCAGGAATTTGAGACCAGACTGGTTAACACGGCGAACCCTGTCTCTACTAAAAACACAAAAATTAGCTGGGGGTAGTGGTGCATGCCTGTAATCCCCGCTACTTGGGAGGCGAAGGCAGGGGAATCGCTTGAACCCACGAGGCGGAGGTTGTATTGATCCAAGATCAGGCCACTGCACTTCAGCCTGGGTGACAGAGTGAGACTTCATCCCCCCCCCAAAAAAAAAATTCAATTTACTTGCCAAAATCACTCTTAATATTCATATATACTAATCACTGAATAAGCTGTCAAAAATTTTATTTTAACATTCATATATTATGCAACTGTTTTATCTATTTGGAAGAATTGGTTCGACTTTGAAGGAAAAGCATATCTGTTATTTAAACTCAAAATTAAAAACATTGAATTCAAAGATAAATTTCATAAGTGGAAAAATGATTCTAATCTTGAAATGGTTCATAGCATTTGGGCAAATGTGCTGACAGTTTGTAAAAACTGTACCTAAGACACCTTTCACTGATGATACATCAGAAAACAGCATAAAAATAGTTTTAAGATTTGTTAGGCCATAGTGTGAAACAATAAGGGAACATCAAAATACCAGGCACTTATTTTAAAATCCCAATATATATATATATAGATGTTTGATTTGTCAAATCTGGATCACTATCCATGACGATAGAAACTATTTTATTTTTACATATAAGATTTAAGTTATTTGTCAGACGTAGAAGCTATTAAAATATATGTGATTGGTTTGATTTTTGAGGCCACAATTATACATTTCTTAACAACTTGAAAGTCCTTTGACACAAAACATAAATTATCAATTACAGTGTCTCACAGTACATGACTCATAGAGCTGAAAAATATATATGACATTTTTCAAATTTTAAATTAATTGAACTTTGATGTTAGGAAAGTTTTATATTCTATGAGCAGTTGTTTGGTGACATCTCAAGACATTTCACTTTTTTAAAAATACCATTTTTTGGCCGGGCCCGGTGGCTCATGACTGTAATCCCAGCACTTTGGGAGGCCGAGGTGGGCGGATCACGAGGTCAGGAGATCGAGACCACGGTGAAACCCCGTCTCTACTAAAAATACAAAAAACTAGCCCAGCGAGGTGGCAGGCGCCTGTAGTCCCAGCTACTCCGGAGGCTGAGGCAGGAGAATGGCGTGAACCTGGGAGGCGGAGCTTGCAGTGAGCCAAGATCGCGCCACTGCACTCCAGCCAGGGGGACAGAGTGAGACTGCATCTCAAAAAAAAAAAAAAAAAAAAAAAAAAAAAAAAAAAAAATCATTTTTTATTAAATTTTTCATAATTTTCAAACAAAATTTCTGCTACTGAAATGATAATTTACCATATTTTCAACCAAAAATATCTATATGTGTACATGTTTGTGTGTGTGTATATAGGAATCAAAGTCCTTTATATAGTCTGAGAGCTGTAAGCTTAAAATCTCTTAACAGTGAAGTTATTGTTGAACATTTAATTTTGATTTTAAGTGATTAATTTTATTACTTTTTTTACTTGAGAGAAAATATCTAATACATTTTACTTTGAATTTATATTATGTTTATTATATAATTTAGTATCTTTTAAAATATTTACATACTGCAAGGAGATTTTCTTTCATTCTGCTAAAGAAAATTGCAAGTGATATACATTGTAAAATCTGAAAAAAACAAAAACAAAAACAATTTTTCCAACCTCTTATTGTCTTTCCTATTTTATTTGTAGTACTAGATTCTGCATTCTCCACTGGAGTCTACATTATTAGTCTGCTCTGGTTTTAAGCTTTAAAAAAGTCTATAAAATGCCAAAGCTATTCAATGAGGAAAGAAACAATGTTGGAAGAGCCGGGTATCCATGTGCCAAAGAATAAAGTGGCACCTTTGTTTTACACCATATATAAAAAGGACTACAGACCTAAATGTAAGACCTCAAACTACAAAATTTCTAGAAGAAAACATAAGGGAAAGTTCTCATGACACTGGATGTGGAAATGAATTTTTGGATATAACACCAGAAGCACAGGAAGCAAAAGCAAAAATAGATAAAAGTACTATATCAAGTTTTAAAATATTTGTGCATCCATGGACACAACCAACAGAGTAAAAGGCAAACTACAGAATGGGAGAAAATATTTACAAATCATGTATCTAAAAATAGATATCTGAAGTAGTAGTTCACAGAAATAGGAAGTGCAATGATGGTCACTAAATCTTCCTGATGAGAGAGAGAGAGAGAGAGAGAGAGAGAGAGAGAGAGAGAGAGAGAGAGAGAGAGAAAGGGAAAAAGGGAGTTGTAATTTAATGAGTATAGGGTTTCAGATTTGCAATATTTAAATGTTCTGGAGATCTGTTTTACAACAATATAAATACATACTTAACACTACTGAACTCTACACTTCAAAATGATTAAGATGGTAAATTTTCAGTTAGGAGCTTACAATAAAAACAAAAATGATATAACAAAATGGAACAAAAACATCTCTCTCAATATCTACAAAAGAATGTCATAGACTTATCAAAACACTAGCAAGATAACAAAGCCTATGATGAACATACATTTTTAAATAAAATGCCAAGGCTTAAAAATTTAAGATCTATAATACTTTACTTATTTTACAATTAAAATGTAAGAAATTATTCAGTTTAATTGCCAATTACTATTGCCATAATTAATACATTACCTTGTGTTTTTTGCATAAAATGTGAAAATAAACAGATTACGCTTGACATTTATGCAAGTGTTATAGGATCTTTGGGATGCCGCTTTTCTGGCCAGAAAACTCTGTGGCCGGTGGCTCTTTTGCCAAAGTTTTGCTCGGGCCCACTGGGCTCATTCTGCCCACTTGGCCTAGCAGGCTGTGCTCTGTTCACGTTACCAGCCTGGGTCCCACGCCTGCCAAAGGCGAGTCAGGCATGGAGCGGCAAGTGGGTGTGTGAGAGAGTGTGGGGTCCAGGCATTGTGTAGTCAGACACTTCAGCTGCTGCAGTGGAGTGGGCAGTTTCAGGTGCTGGTATGCTCACCAGCTCTCTGCAAGGCTGCAGCTGGACCAGGTATAGCACAAACAGCTTCCACAGCTGGCACTGGGGAATGTTGTGGTGCTGGAAAGCTTGAAGATGCCAGAGACTGCAGGGTCCCTAAGAGACAGTCACAGCCCTGTCTCAGGGAGCTCCCAGATCTGGGTTCCCCTAAGGGCTGCAGCTCTTTTCTCTTTTTCTTTGCCCACAATGTGGCAAGCAAGGAACATGTCTCAGCCCTGTTTGTGTTACAGCTTTTTTAGCCTCACCGTTTGGTGCATCCTGAGTTCTTGTCCTGCAACCAGAAGAATGAGGTAGGCAGACAAGTGGAGGGTAGGCAAGATGAAGAGGAGGTTTATTGAGCAATAGAACAGCTCAGAGGAAACCAACAGGGGTCGCTCCTTTCCATACCCAATGTGTCCCAATCAGTGTTCAGCTCCTAGCAGAGAGGGTAGGCTCCTCTCTGCTAGGCAAGTTGTCTCCATGAGTGTTCAGCTCTCAGCAGAGAGGGTAGGTTCTCTCTGCAGCTGGTCCTCCTGATTAGCGTTCAGTTATCAGAACAGAGGGTAGCTCCTCTCTGCAGCTGGTTGTGTCCCATTTTCTGTTTAGCTCTGGCTAAGCCATGGCTTTTATAAGACTCAGAGAGGTGGAAGTGCTTGATGACTGGTCCGTAAGCAGCAATGGGCGGTCCCAGAAAAGGCACATGTTTCCACTCGAGTCGTGGGACTAGCAGCCCTGTCCCCAACCTTCAGGCCCTCCATGGCCTGAAGATGGGGCCTCACCGGGGACCCGCGAAGGCTACCTGCCTGCCTCCTGCTGCTGTCCATGGTGCCCAGGTTGCTTTTGCCAAGGGGCATCTGCAGGCAAGCACCTAGCGGCCCTCAGCCCTACCTTGGTTTCCCCTTCACATTCATTAAAGACCAATGTCTGGAGGGGACTAAGGCGGAAGGTGGCTGACATGTCAGTACTGCCCCAAGTGTGCACACACCTGGGCTGTGACAGCGCCAATCCCGCTTCAAGATCGGAGCAGGTGCCGGGAATGGGGAGAGGCCAGGCAGTGGAGAAGACGCTCCCTGAGCCTGCGAGGACAGGAAGGGTCTTCCCGGGCTCCTGAGGATGCAGAGTGCAGAAATACCAGTGTCCTGCGCCTGGCGGGGTGGGGCTGTCGCCCACTCCGTGGAGTGTGCACCATCCTGGGCCCGGCTCCACCTTCTCCTGCACCTTCCCTGCAGGGTGAGAACAGCGATGCGGGGCCAGGGTCCGGAGTGGTGGAAGCTCCGAACCTGACAGCAAGTCCTGCCCGACTGTGAGAGAGCGAGGACCGCACAGTCGGCTGCCTTCGGGACGCAGGGCATAGAGGACCCACTGCTGCCACTGCTGCTCCCGCAGCTGGTCCTACTGCCACCTCTCTCGCCTCTCTGCTGCAGCCAGGGGGATGCCAGTGGTCACTCTGGCCGGCCCGCCACTGCCATCACATAGACAGAAGTAAGTTATATGGAATTAATCTATTTATATCAAACCTATGATGATGTGTTTATAGGTAATATTGGAAATAGTGTCTGGGTTTGAATAATGTACTAATGTACAACAGTACTATCTTATGTCATGTAATGGTCTTAATGGAATGGAATTCTACCAAAACAATTACGTTCTATTTAATGGAAAAATATTTCACTCTACTTTTATTTTATTATTTATATTAATTAAAATTAAAACTGTATCTCAGTCACTCTAGCCACTTCTCATTGCTCAATTTCCTCATCGAACAGTGCAAATCTAGAGTATGAGTAGGCAAGTGGGTTTCTAACATGCAGATAAATGAAAGCTTTTGAAGTGTATATATTGAGTTTACAGTTGCTGGTTGAGGTTTCTCTCCTTATATAGTATTAAGTATATACATTAGAATAATATCATTAAGAATAACAACACATTATTATTAATAGCACAAAATAGAAAATAAACTGATAATCAGATGAATGAGAAGCAAATTAAATAATGACCATAGTAAAGAAAACACATAACATAAATTGTTATCACAAACTATAAAAGCACAGCTATTTAAGAAAAAAAGAGTAGAAATGCAAATACATCACGAGAGAACAAAGCAAACACCTACTTATTCTTCTGGATCTAAGAGACCCAGAAGGAAAGGCAATCTATGCTTAAGATGGCTGAAGACGGAGTGCCATTAGGCAAGGGCAGGAGGTAGATTTCAAATATAGATATGAAGTGAACACACTGAATAACATATAACTGTATCAAATAATTTTCTGTGAATTAATTTGGAGTTGCAAGAAACACTGTGAAAAGTTTCAGAAATATAGTTGCTAGGTTAAGCTTCTAAGATGCAGTAAAAGGTTAGCCTTTATTTGGTAACAGATGAAGAGATAAAATCATATATTAGGCAATTAATGAAGATATCAAAAATATGAGACATGCCAGAATTTTGCACTTTTAGGGTATTGTGTGTCAATAGGTTTATTGTTGCATAAAATATTTTGCAGAGACTCTAATTGCAGTTGCTGTACCAGATGTGGTTTTATTGCTTGAGCAAATTAACATATTCCCTGGTACCTGGTATGCAACTGTTGGGCTGACAAATGCCTTTTTCTACCTACCTGTTCATGAGGCCCACCAGAAGCAGTTTGATTTCAGTTGGCAAAATCAGCAAGACATTTTCACTTTCTTACCTTAGGGATATATCAACTCTCCAGCCCTCTGTCATAATTTAGTTCACAGGGATCTTGAGTGCCTTTCCCTTCCATAGGTATCACACCAGTACATTACATTGATGACATTATGATGTTTGAACCTAGAGAGCAAGAAGTAGCAGTTATGCTAGAGTTATTGGTAAGATATGCCAGAGGATGGAAAATAAATTCTAATAAAATTCAGAAACCTTCTAATCTCAGTGAAATTGTTAGGGTTTCAGTGGGGATCATGCTGAGATATCCCTTTTAAGGTAAAGGAGAAGTTGTTGCATCTGGCTCCTCCCACAAACTAGAAAGGCTCATAACGTGTAGTGGGATTATTTTTATTTCAGAGCAACATATTCCTCATTTGGGTGTGTTACTCTGGCTCATTTACTGAGTTACCTGAAAAATTGCATTTTGAGTGAGTTCAGAAGCAGAGATCAACAATGAGTAGGCCAGGCATGGTGACTCACACCTGTAATCCCAACATTTTGGGAATCCGAGGTGGGCAGATCACCTGAGGTCAGGAGTTCAAGACCAGCCTGACCAACATGGAGAAACCCCATCTCTACTAAAAATACAAAATTAGGCGGGCATGGTGGTGCATGCCTGTCATCCTAGCTACTTGGGAGGCTGAGGTAGGAGAATCACTTGAACCTGGCAGAAGGAGATTGCAGTGAGCAGAGATCGCACCATTGCACTTCAGCCTGGACAACAAGAGCGAAACTCCACCTCAAAAAAAAAAAAAAAACAAACAAACAAACAAAAACAATGAGCCCCTCTAATGGCACCATTACCTGGGAATGATAAGCCATCTACCTGTGTCAGATTTATTGTATTGAATTGCTTTCATCATGGAAGGAACAATGTTTTATCCTTACTGGAATAGACATTAACTCTGGAAACGGTTTTGTTTTTACTGCACGTAATACTTTTGCAAAACTACTATCTATGGGCTTATAATTCTTCATCACCTATCGTAGTATTGTACATAACATTGCTTCTGACCAAGGAATTCACGTCACAGCTAAAGAACTGTGCCAATGGGCCCATGTTCATGGAATCCACTGATTACTGATCTTAACAAGAATTCCACCATGCTAAGGCAGCTAACTTCACAGAATAGTGAAATAACCTTTTACAGACTCAGTTATAGTGTCTTCTAGGTGTCCATACCTTAAAGAAGTGGTCCTCAACCTTTTTGGCACCAGGGACCAGTTTTGTGGAAGATAATTTTTCCACAGGCCAGAGGTCAGGGGATGGTTGTGGGATGATTCAAAGCCATTACCTTTATCATGCACTTTATTTCTATTACAATTACCTTGTAATACATAATGAAATAATGATAAATCTCACCATAATATGGAATCAATGGCAGCCCTGAGCTTGTTTTCCTCTAACTAGAAGGTCCCATCTGGGGGTGATGGGAGACAGGGACAGATCATCAGGCATTCGAGTCTCATAAGGAGTGAACAATCTAGGTTCCTCACATGTGCAGTTCACAATAGGGTTTACACTCCTATGAGAATCTAATGCCACCACTGCTCTGATAGGAAATTGTTAGGGTTTCAGTGGGGGCCATGCTGAGATATCCCTTCTAAGGTAAAAGAGAAGTTGTTGCATCTGGCTCCTCCCACAAACAAGAAAGGTGGAAATGAAAGCGATGGGGTGCGGCTGTGAATAAAGATGAAGCTTCACTAGCTAACCCACCATTCACTTTCTGCTTTGTGGTCTGGTTCCTAACAGACCATAGACTAATACTGGTCTACTGCCTGGGGTTTGGGGACCCCTGACTTAAAGAGCAAGAGCAGAGATCTCTAGAAGCCTATAGATGCTTTGAATTAGTGTTCAATATATGGTGCTGTTTTTCCAACAGCTAGTATGTCCAAGTACAGAAATCAAGGGATGAAAATGAAATGGCATTGCTCACCATTACCCCTAGTGAGTCACAGAATTTTTGCTTTCTTTTCCCACAATGTCATGCTCTGCTGGTCTGGAGATCTTAGAAATCTTTTAGATCTTTTAGAGAGAGGGTTGCTTCTACCAGGAGCATTCCTGAGAGAATGTTCCCATTCAACTTGAAGTGCAGATTTCCCCCCTTGCCACTTTGTGCTCCGATGCCTCTGAGTCTACAAGCTGAGAAAGTAATTATAGTGCTTGCTGCTGTGATTAATAGAGACTACCAATAGGAAATTGACTAATACTCCACAAGGGAAATAAGAAAGAGAATGTCTGTAATACTGTAGATGCCCTAAGGTATATCTTAGTATTTATTACCTTGCCCCGTGATTAACATCTATGGAAAACCATAACAACCCATTCCTGATGGGATTGAAAATAGCTCAGACTCTTCAGGAATGAAAATTTGAGTCACTTATCTGGATAAAGAACCACAACGAGCTGAAGTGCTTGGTGAAGGCAAAGAGAATACAGAATGGGCAGTAGAAGGTAGTTATAAATACCATCTAGGATCACAAAACCACTTACAGAAATGAGAACTGTAATTGTGATGAGTATTTTATTGTTGTTTTATTATGAATATTCTTGTGTGCATATATAAATCCATATATTAAACAAATATATTCATTCTCTTGTATGTTTTATTCCCTTATCATGTAACATAAGATGTATTGACTTTGTATCATTATTTTAAGTATTGTTAATTTTACACCATAGTATTTAAGTTTCAGAATACCAGAGGAAGATAAAACATTACTCAAGGACTTTACCTCCTCTTTGGGGGAAGGGATTAGTGCCTTTCTGGACTTAGTTCCTTCAAGCTGCTATAATAACATTCCTTAAAGTATGTAGCTTAAACAATGAAGATTTACTTCTCATACTTCTGGAGACTGGGAAGTCCAAGATAAAATTGTTGACATATTATTCAGTGTCTGGTGAGAGCCCACTTCCTGGCACATTGAATCGGTCTTTTCTCTATGCGTTTGCAAGGTGCACAGGGTGAATGGGCTCTCTTGGGTCTATGTTATAAGGCCCCATTAATCCCGTTTGCCATGGCTCCCAAAATCTCCGTCTCCTAAGTCAATCACGTTAGGGGCTAGGATTTCAACTTATAAATTTTGGGGGGGATAAATTAAGATCACAGCATCTGTGTAGTTTGCTTATTGTATGTAAACAGAACAATGGCTCATAAGAAATGTCATGTAAATTATTATTATTATTATTATTATTATTTTGAGACAGAGTCTCATTCTGTTGCACAGGCTGGAGTGCAGTGGTACAATCTTGACTCACTGCAGCCTCCACCTCCTAGGTTCAAGTGACTCTCCTGCCTCAGCCTCACAAGCAGCTGGGATTACACCAAAGGAGCTTACCACCACGCCCCACTAATTTTTGTATTTTTAGTAGAGACAGGCTATCACCATGGTGTCCATGTTGGTCTCGAACTCCTGACCTCAGGTGATCCTCCCAAAATGCTGGGATTACAGGCGTGACTCACTGCACCTGGCCAAAATATGTCATGTGAGTTATGTAATATTGAGTTATGTAATATGTAATATTGACTATAAAGTTGAGATGATCCAAGACTAAATAGCTGCAAGGTATTTAGCAATAGCACTAAATTAGTGCAAGCATTATATAAATCGATATATGTTAAATCTGGACTGAAATTTACCATAACGTAATGAAAAAGGAACTGAGAAAAGACATTGAAAGTTTCAGACTGCTCCATGCTTCATCTATATCTCACAATTGTCTAAACTATTTGAATAATAAGTATGGTTCTATAGTTTGTAAAATGTCTAATTCTTACGGGTTTGATTTCACAAACTGAACTATTTGTAATACAACACTTTGTGCTCTTCATTGATGCTTTCATTTGCCAGTTGTTCTGGGAGCAATGAAGAATTTAACTTCTTCTTTCTTAAAAATGGCTTAGAAGCTGGGCATGGTAGCTCACCCCAGCTATGGTATTTATATTATGGTAGCCTATAATCCCAGCACTTTGGGAGGCCATGGCAGGCGGATCACGAGGTCAGGGGTTCGAGACCAGCCTGTTCAACATGATGAAACCCTGTCTCTACTAAAAATACAAAAATTAGCCTGGTATGGTGGCACGTGCCTGTAATCCGAGCTACTCAGGAGGGTGAGGCAGGATAATTGCTTGAACCGGGACCTGGGAGGTGGAGGTTGCTGTAAGCCAAGATCACACCACCGCACTCCAGCCTGGGCTAGGGAGCAAGACTCCATCTCAAAAAAAAAGGCTTAAAGTTCTTAAAGTAGTGACTTTTTAAGATTTTTGTGGTGTTTGATGACCAAGATGGTTTTAATAGTCTCTTCAGGTTGACTGAATGTCAGACAGGCTTCTTCTCTACACTAGGCCCCAGAGCTCCTTTTTCTTACAGCATTTGTATTAGAAAACTTTTTATCATAAATTTATTCTTTGCCCCTTTGATGTAAACATGTTTTTTCAAAATATTCTTTCCATTTTTAAAATTCAGGAATGAATTTCTCAAGGATTGGCAGCCTTCCCTTTGAAATGTAATTATCAATGAAGTCAGTGTCCCTATCTCCCAGTTTCTGTGGGAGAGTAGAAGTCTAACATTTTAAAAGATTTGCTCCAAGTTGTAAAGGTACTTCCTGTCATAAAGATATGAGGAACTTTACTTTTGTTTGAGCAAAGCCAATTAGTAAACAGAGATGGCCTATGATCCCCCACCTCGGTTCTTAAAATCTCTTAAAAAGTTATGGTTTTAATCCTATCCAAAATAAATAGTTTAAATTTAGATATTCACAATTTTTCCAACTGCGGCTTCCTAAAGTGAAGAAAGTCAGTGTATTTGCTTTGGATTTATCTGAGATATTATCAGAATAATGGACCCTGATTTGATTCATGTATTTTTGATTTAGTAATTATCACTGTCATCCATTTACTATTTTAGAATTGAAACTTTTCTTATGTCATATTAAGTCTTTCTCTTTAAAATATTCAAAATTTTGATTTATATCTGCCAAATATATTTTGAAGGTAATCTCTCTTGATGGCCACTGAGAATTAACCAGAAAATTTAAACAGTAAAGAGACAGTTTAGCACAATTTTGCAATAATAAAATTTTCCACAATGACTAATCACATTGAGCACTAATTATCACATGCTATTAAAAAAAAATAGGAACCAAACAGAAACAAAAAAGATATTGTATGCAGTGAGTAAAATTCAAGGGTGCAAAGTGCTGTCTTCACTATGTCTCTTAAAGATTTGGGTAATCACAGTCTTCAAATCTGGAAACAGGTAATTTGAGGCAGAAGTGAGACGACTGGCCCTTCTTCAACTGTGATTTGAGGTGTCTGGTACTTGCTAAAACTCTTGTCTAGAGAAGCTGAAGGGAATTCACTACATCATCCAAACATCAAAGATGTATGTCGGCTACATTAGTTTTACCTCTTATTCCAGAATCTTACAGCTGCTTGACATCATTGTATATACCATACAGAGACTTATTTCTTATTGACCTATTTTTCCCCAAACCTGCTCATAGAGGTCATGAAAAAATACTACTAGGAATTATGTTAACTTGAATGAGGTGTCAGATATACTTATATCAGGATCCAAATATTACTATAACTAGGTATTACTAATACACAAAATTGTCTATACATAATTTTTGTTAAAAATGTTTTACTACAAAATATTTATTGGAATTCTTCATTTATTACTCATTTTCTCCCAATAATTTAATGAAAAGTCACTATATGCATTCTCAGTTTAATCTCATATATTGTTAATTTAGCCTTTCATTTTATGAGATAATTTTTATTCTTCAGATATTTAACATCACTTTTATATGTTCTTTGATTAATCAAATAATACATTTAATTATGGAAATATTAAAATATGTAATTATGAAAGTGAAGAAAGTAAAAATCACACAAAATTATACACAATATTAACATAATCTTGCTATTATTCAAAATCTGTGATTACACTGATATTTACTTTTGATTTGATATTATTTAAATTTCTTAGCATATATCACATTTTATACCACATCTTTATAATCCTTCTACCTATAGATAACTATATGTTATCTAGAGTACAATTATATAGTGCAATACAATTGAAAATTTATCATATGTGGCATTATAATCTATTATTTAAGAAAATGTTTTATTTTGAACATGTTTTCAAAATTTCTTACAAATATCATTTTCATATTTGTTTGTAGTATTGCATTTCACATTGATGAAATTATCCTGGCAAATTAATTTATTTCAAAATTTATTTTAAAATTTAAAATTATTTACATGTATTTAAATATGATTTATTTCTGAGTATTTTTCTAATTATTTAGTTCCTCTGTCATCAGCTTCTATATTGTGATATACTATGGTCTGTCTGTAATTGAATGTTTTGAGTCTTATCTGGGTTACCTGAGGATATAGAATGAAGCTACACTGCTGGTCTGTTGGCTATTTATTGATTAAAATATTATATAGAAAACCTCCTTAGGGTGAACTTTTGTAAGATAAAAGTCATAAGCCACATGAGATAATTATAAATGGCATATATTCGCTTGTTAATTAATAAAACTTAGGTCATTAAGTGTAATTCCTCTATGCACACTAAACTTAAGCTCTTCTGAAAGAATACTGAATTTGCTGTTGTGAAAATAAAAGAATCATCCTCAAGGAGTACAATCAAGGTTACTAGAATACCTGAATATGCTCATTTTACTTGTGTCATTTGCTTCCAAATAAACTAATGTTGGAGTAGATCTTTGGAATGATGACTATATATTCTGAAAAATTCTTATTTATGATATTCTTGTCAAGTAAGCAAGAGATTTTTATATTGCTAAATTTAGTGAACAAATTTTTGTTCTTTTCATATCAGAATTTTCAGTACTATTTAATCTGTTTCAGCAGGATTTAATATATTAACTTCTTTTGTTTTCAAAAAATCAGACTTGGCTTCTAAGGCATTACCCTAAACTTTTGTCTTCCTGCCTCTGGCATCCTTCTTTCTTGGTTTCTTATGCAATGCTCCATCCCCATTCAAAAATGTATATTTCTTAGAATTTTACCAACTTAATAAATATCACCACTAGTCAATTGCTCAAGATAATTGATTTGCTGTATTTGACCCATTCTTTCTTCTTCATCTCCCATATCTAATTCAATAGCTACTTCCAAAATAACTCTTAATCTGTCACATCCATTTTCCAGACTTGTTCAGTCCCAGATGCTATCAACATTCCTATGAATTACTTGAAAGTCTTCCTAAATGGTATCTCTGCTATCAAGTTTATCACTCTCAGCTTCACAATTCCCACATTATCAAGAAAGAAATCTTTTATAAATTAATTAAGTTTTATAGTTAATATAACTTACAGAACTAATCATACTCATTATACACTCAAATGAAGAATGTCTCAAAAACGAACACATACACAGCACCCAGATGAAGATGTAAAATACTCAACACTCAGTAGTGCCCCTTGCCACCTTTTTATGTTTTTGCAGTTAACAACCACTAAGGGCATCCATTATCACTATTTCTAACACCACAAGTTAGTGTTGCCTGTTTGTGAAGTTTCTATAAACGGAACTTTTTGTACGTATTTGTTTGTGCCTGACTTCTTTAATCTATGTGGTTGTTGAGGTTTCAGTTCATTCTTTCTTTTTGTGTGTATAATTTTCCATTATGTGCCACATAGCAAACTTTATTTTCCATTGTACTGGATATAGACATTGGGGTATTCTTCAATTCTGCTTATTTTACAGACTGATGCTCTTACCATTTTTGTCTGTATTATTACAGAAACATATGTGTGCATTACTTTTGTATATCTCTGCCTTTCACTCTCTTAATGTGTATTTTATTGAATCATCATAATATTTTCTAGAAAACACAAATTAAATTATGGTACCCCACTTGAACCCCGTCAAAGGCTTCTGATTTCATTAAAAATTGAATTCAAATTCTTACTACATTTTCACATCATCTGGCTCCTGCTTTCCTCAAAACCTCATTTCTTGCTGTTTCCTCTCACTCATTGTCCTTCAGTTACTCTTGCCTGTCACTTACTAGAATATAACTAGATTTGACCTTCAGGGAATTAATTATCCTATTATCTCTTGCTGAAGATTGTCTTTTCCTTTATTCCACACATACCTGACTCCTTATCCTTCAAGTTACCACCTTAGAAAGTCATTCCTTGACACACACAATCAATGTTAAGTCAACTCCTGTTATTTTTTAATCAATACATCATTACACTCCTTCAAAACACTTATAAAACTTTGTATTTTCTATAATTCTTAGCTAACAAAAATATAAATGACATCTGCATTTTTAGGCTGTAAGCATCAGGAAACAAAAACTATGTTTCTTTTGTTTATTCCTGTATATATAATAAATAGGGGGCATGTTAAATATTATTTTCTTATTCAAATTAAGAGAATGAATAAAATGTAACTATTTATATGTTCCCTTTGATATTGGGTCTGTACTTCTAATTTGAAGACCTCAGGACCTTTCTGTAGCCTAATATCAATACACTCTGCAGAGTCTCCATTCTTTAACTTAGTTACATGAAATCAATAAGTATTATTGTAGCTCTAGATGTGATTATATGTGCTATAACCATATATTTTTAAGCAATCATGAATACAATAATGGTCTTCAAGTACAATTTAGTGAATCACATAGACAAGCCATCAGATGATTACAAAGCAAATACCATAGTGCACGTATGAATTAAGTGTTATAATAAAAAACTACTTTATTGGGGCTGATGTGCAGAGGAATTTACAAGAATTTAAGCAGAAAATATCAGTGTAGGCTAGATGCTAAAAGTGGATTTTATCTATTGCTTTTCTGCTTTAGATGCTTATAAAATAATAAACTATCTAACTTGTCTAAACTTTTATGTCTCCTCAATGTTGCCTTTTTATGAATTGAAATGTCTCTCAAAGTATTTCCCTTTTCACTCATTGATTCAATAACTATTTACTGAGCTATATTCTAGTTTGAGGTGAAAAGATAGATAGATAGATGATAGGTTGATAGAGATAGATAGATAGATAGATCGATGGATAGATAGATGAAAATGACATTGTAAGGTTGACATGCTAAATATGGGAAATAGAATCATCTTTAATGGAGATTTTTATCTCGTGTCTCTGCTTCTATTATATTTCTCCAGTTTTTATATTTACCATTTTATACATTACACAGTCTAGAACTACCATTCACTTCTCATTTTTCTTCATTATTTTCTATAAAATTATAATTAAAATCTGCAATTTTAAAATTTTTTCTAAATCTATTCTTCACTTAATTGGGGAAGAAGGAGAGGTTAGAAGTAGAAAAAGTGTGATGCTTAGCTCAGAGAACCATCATTTCAGACCTACAAATATATTGTTTGCATAAATACTTTTGATAAAATAAATAATGAAAATGCTGCTGTCTTTACATCTCAGCAACATTGCATATTTGCTCAGGCCAATGTCAATTTTATACTCTAAAATTCTAGAAGGCAGACATCCTCCAGATGTCTGAAATTCTAGAAGACAGACCTGCTCCAGTCCATGCTTTGCACAGACCGATATTTTCTTTTTGATTAAAAGACGGATCTGGAAGTTGTCACTGAAGAAATTGTATGAATAGGAAAAAGCCACTTTTCTACCCTGTAATAACTCAGGAACAACTGGAAAAATGTTCTTTAGCCATAAAAAAATCAACCTGCAGGCTAAGTCTAAGCATAAAAATGTCATCCTAAATGATATCTATTTATAAAAAAATGTGACTGACTGGTAATAGTGGTCTGTAATGAAAGATGTTTCACAAACCCCACTTTTACATTTCCAACCACAAAGAATAATATACATGCCCCATGTTTAGGTTACATATCTAAGTAATATGATAGAGTTTGCAAAATAATGTTGTTGACATTGATTTATTAATATTGATTTCTAAACTGTAAAATATAGACAAAGCTATTTTCTTTTGCTTTCTTTCCTAAGCAGATCAAAGTAAAAATGGGGAATTATAGATTGTGAACTGTCTTGATTTTTGATAAAATGTCAACAGAGTGGCTTTTCAATGTCATAATTCATCACAGTTATTAATTGCCTTAAAAGTGTGCATTTTCAATACAACTTATTCAGTCATTTTACATTTAAAACATGGTTAAATTTAAAATGAAACAGTGTTATATTTTTTAAAAATAAAGCCAGAAATTGAATATTATATGATTAAAATGGCATAAAATAACATATTTGTTAATTTCAACATGATAAATTTTGACACAGCATAATTACAGTGGTGTAATTATTTTAACTCATTATGATATCTATGGTATTAAGCTAATTTGATAACTGGCTTTTTAAAAATGGGAGTTTACATTGTTAGGAAAAAGTCTTTTTTTTACTTTTCTATGCCATGTTTTTTGTAACTTTTCAGGAGAAGAAAAAAAATAATATGAACACTGCTGTACCTTCAAAGATCCTGCAAAGCAATATTACATCTAACAATATATAAACACACAAAGCTCTATTCTCCTGCCTTAACTTGCTGTATCCTGGTTGCTTTGTGTACTGTTACTTCCAAACTTCCTCTCATAGTTTATACTTAGAGCTTTGTTATTCTTCAGATTCTTTTCTCTGAGTTAAAAAATATATTGTTTTGTTTCCCATTTCAGTAAGAGCCTATAACCTATTAGTGAGAATTTGTTAACCTCATTGCCCATTCTCACACATTTACACAGGTCAGTGCTAGACACCAGATTGTAAGCCATGTAAGGAAAAGAAACTGAATCTTTTTATCTTTATGTCACTAGCACCTAGTAATTAGTGAATCCTTCATTGGCATATCTCTCTAAATATGTAATGTTATTAAATTACTATCTCATAAATTCATAATTATTAGGCCTAAATAGGTTTTGTCTATGTGTAAAGACTTTATTCTCTTTAACAATAATAATATCAGCTCACACAGATTTCTCCCACAGAGTTCAAAGTCTTTCTACTTCATGTTTCTTTCTCATTTACTAACATACGTAGTTTTCGTACCATTGCTACTTTCATCACAAATATAAATAAGGGTTGGTCTGTATAAACAAGCATAATTAATCACTATATGAATGAAAACAGTAACTTAGTTTTACATAAAGGTGAATTCAAGGAGCTTATATATCAATACATCTGCACACAAGACAAGATATCTGCAGTAAATACTTCTTGCAGTAAATTTCTCTAGATTATATGAGATAATTTGAAAGTATCTCATGCTTTGCAGTTGACTAGATTGACTCCTTGAAAATCTATCATTAGGAAATTAATTGGATGCTGCATAGTTACTCACAGTGTTCTACTTGTGTCATTAAGTCAACCAAAATTACTGGACCACAAAATGAACATTCTAGTTATTTGGTCACATTCATCTGAACAGAAATGATTATGCATTGATCAAATCAGTTTCTCTAGGGCTTGGCTATTAGGAGAACGAAAATTCTTGAACCTATCACATTTTTTGTTGATTCATTAACATTCTATGTAGCTTCTCTCTAAAACAGAATTTGACGACTGAAAGTCACTTTAACAAGCAGTAATATATGTAGCACTATTTTTTAAAATATTCAAACAAACATATATTGATTAATAATATGACCACTTTAAATATGAACTAGCATTTAAATATTTTTTGGTACATCTTTCAATGAATAACAAAGAAAATTACATTGACTTTGTCTATGTGTGTTTTCATTTGCAGGACTGTTCTTTTCTTTGTAGTGTTTGTAGATATAAACTAGATGTGGTTTTGGAGGGCTGAAGGAGTCAAACTTTCAACCATTTGAAACTTGGTATTTTCGGAAGCTCTTTTGGAAAAATAAAAGATGGAGATGAAATATCTTTAGGATGTAATTACATGATGATATTTTAATTTAATTTAAATACCATTTTTTATTTTTATTTTTCAAAGTAGCATCATTATAGGTTCATTTTTAAAGACTGACAAACATAGCTTTTTGGAATTTACTGACTCCTTAGCATGGTCATTAAAAAAATTCTACATGGTGTTAAGGCAAACAAGCTACAACATTTAATTCTTCATCAGAAATCATCACTAACCTTAAGGAAGGAATAGAGATTAGTGGTTTACAAACAATTTTAGCAAATCTATTCACAAAACAAATGATAGAAAAGTTTAAAAATAAGCATCATTTGACAAATGTCCAGAAGACACCTAAGCATGTTTCTTTTCCTTGAACTGCCTGATTGTATTTGTTCCCAAAGTAATGATACTCTATTTCATTCTAGAAATTACTTGAGAAAAAACATAAAAATAATTTGTATACTACGAAGAAAGTACAAAATAAATGTAGAATTATGACCCACAAAGAATAGAAAGTTCTGTGAAGGAAAACAACGCCAGGGCAAGCACAAATAGACATTTAATATGCTATGTGTGTGACTCAGAGTCAGGCTGTATACTTTGCAATGAGATTTGAAGTCACTGTAAAAGGATGCAATGAGATTGGAAGTTATCAAAAAATAAATAATAACTTGTTAACATTAATTCTACAAAAGAGTATGGAGTTTAGACATATATTATAATTTAACTAAAAATTGAAATGACAAACCAATTTGAGATGGAAAAGGAGAGAGAATCTAATTGTACAGTGTGAATGAAAAATTCTAGTTATTTATTTCTTAGGAAATCTAGGCTTGGGAAATTCACTTCTCATTTTTAAAAGTGAGAAGTATAAGAAAAATCCCAATTATGATAAAACATGTTCAGGTGATAATACGTATGGCCATATAGAGGGAAAATTCATAGAGAAAATTGGACCTCTAAAATTATTGTAAGCCATTTCCTTAGTATCCTCCAAATGCTTCCAACGGTCGCATTTTCTACGGTGTTAACAGTCGATTGCTAAAGGCACAGAAATATTTTTTTAAAAAATTAGCTAGACAAAAATCATAATAATGCAATATATTTTAAAATATATGAAATATTTGGCATTGGTCAGAACTAACTAGAGAAAGTTGAAACAGTGAAAGTACATGTTCTACACACTTAATTCACTCTTTACTACTATAACAAATACCTGAGACTTGGTAATTTATAAAAAACAAAAATGTATTTTCTTATAGTTCTGGAGGATAGGAAGTTCAAGATCAAGGTGCCGTTCGTTCTTGTTGTCTGGTGAGTGCTGCATCCTCTGGAGGGGAGGAATACTGTGTGGCCAGAAGGTAAAAAAGGCGGAAGGGCAAGAGCGCTGAACCGCTGTATGAAGCCTCTTTTATCCTGGCCTAATCCCATTCATCAGGAAGAAACTCATGGCCTAAATGCCTTTTAAAGACCCCACTTTATTATTCCATCACATTGTCAGTATCTGAATTTTGGAAGGGACACATTATAACACATTCAGTATTGGCATAGAAATAAAGATTGACAAAAATGAAGCAAATATTTTATATGTGCTTTCAGACTGCTGTTCATGACGCAAATCAGGACTATTTACTCTATGTTACTTTGGTGTCTGTTGCTTTCTCTGTCAGCTTTGCCAGTCTCTACAGTTGACATCTGTTACTCAAGAGAACATCAGGTCACATGTAAACTTCGGAAATTCAAGTTGATTTCTATTAGGAGCAAAATTTTCACTTTTTTTCAACAAGCTATAAAAAACAGACCATAGGCTGGACACGGTGGTTCACAACGAGGCGTGCAGATCACCTGAGGTCAGGAGTTTGAGACCAGCCTGGCCAACATGGGGAAACCCTATCACTACTAAAAATACAAAAATTAGCCATGCGTGGCGGGGGGTGCCTGTAGTTTCAGCTATTTGGGAAGCTAAGGCAGGAAAATTGCTTAAACTTGGGAGGCAGAGGTTGCAGTGAGCTGATATCATGCCATCGCACTCCAGTCTGGGCTACAGAGCGAGTCCCTGTCTCAAAAACAACAACGAAAACCAAAACCAGAACATGGTATCACTCATTCTTGTGTTGACTGACGTTTTAATGCAAGCCTCCAGGTTTAATTATATCTTGACTTTAATGCCATTCTCAAAATGTTCTGGGCATCATTGACGCTGACATGACCTCATAATTTTGAACTCTGGAGCAAGTGGTTCATGATAAGAAGCTAAATTTCCCTCAATGTTATTTAAAATCTTTATATTCACCTCAACTGCAAGCTGAGTATCTCTGAAGGTCACCACTTTACCTGAGCTTGCTTATATTTCATATTCAATATAACTCAGAAGCCCAGTTGTTTTTCTCCTCCTAGATTAGTACTTCTCTAAGTTCCTATGTAAAATCTGCTGTTTTGAGAATTATTGTGACTGGCTTTTTTGCCCTCTTTGCTTTTTCATTGTTCTCATATACCTAAATTTTGAAAGTTTGCTTACTTTATTCAATATATTTTAGCAGTATTCCTTTCCACAATTATCATTTTCATAACAGTCTTTATCTGAGACAGAAACTACTGACAGGTTGAATTAAATAAATTCTAGTATTTGATTGTAAATTACATAAAATCAAACAGCAAGGCAAATCCTGAATTAAAATTATAATCTGTGCTATAAGACAAACTATTTATATTTTATATAATAATTTTTATAAATTAATAATTGAATACAAACCTCAAAGCAAAATATTACCAAAAATGTATGGATAATATTTTCATTCAGTAAGGAACAGAGAAAGTACAAAAAATGAAGAAACTATGAAATTGTCTTAGAATTTTTAATATACGATATTGATTAGAAGTTCAGTAAATAAACACAACAAAATTTTGATTTGCATAATTGTACCATGTCTCTAGATGACAGTCTTGATTACATGTCTAGTAAGAAATGTGTGTGTATATATATGTGTGTGTGTGTGTGTGAGTGCATAGATACATACACACATCACATTGAAAGATGAAAAACTTGAACAAGTAAAATACATTTACTCTCATTCTTAATGAAAGATGAGATGATTGAAGATTCCCATTTATTTAAAAGTAAACCTTTTAAATAATCCCAAGTTATTTATACTGAATCTTTAGATAAATAATAAATATACGGATTTAAATTAAGAATTATGATTTGATTTCCTATATTTAAAACTATTTCCCTAAAATTACACAGATATTGAAAATACCAGAAAATGTTGCATTCTTTTTGGAAAACAAGAGTATATGCAATCATTTAACCATCAGCAAAATCAAGATTTAGAAACTCTCATGTACAGTATGCTGACTGTAGTTAACAGTAATGTCATATATATACAAATTAGCTAGAAGAGTGGATCATTAAGGGTTCTCACCATAAAAGTATCTATGAGAGGTGAACAGATGTGTTAATTAGCTTGGTGATAATTTCACAATGTATTTGTATATTTAAAAAATCACAGTGTATATTTTAAATATATATAATTTTAATTTGCCAATTATACCTTAATAGAGCTGGTGGGGGAAGAATAAATCTCAAAAATATTTTGAAAAGGGAGGGAAGCCAGATGAAAAATGCCCCATAATATGTGATTTTTATTTACGTGACTTTCTGGAAAGGCAAAATAATACAACGCTTATTAGTGGTCAACAAATCCTTGGGTTAAGGGAAGGAATTTGACTGCAAAAGAAAAAAAAAATAGTTCTTTTTGAATAAAGGGGATATTTTACACCTTAGTTGTGATGATACTTGAACTACTTCATAGATTTATTAAAGGTCATCAAGCTACTTACCTGAAAATGGTAATTTCTATGGTATTTAAATTATAATTCAATAAAACAATAAAAATATTGATGCAAAGACATGTAGAAACTTTCCAATCTCTTTGTGCTCCTTTATACCCAATCTCTACTTCCAACCTTGATGCCTGGCAACCACTGTTGGCATTCATAAGCATCATTTTATGACTATGACTATCTAATGGTTTTATAACCATTAGTGGAATGTTCTTTCTAAAATTAAGGTGAGTGTGGGGGTTCATGCCTATAATGGCAGCATTTTGGGAGATAGAAGTAGGAGAATACTTTAAGGCTGGAGTTTGAGATCAGCCTGGGCAACACAGCAAGACCCTGTCTCTACAAAAAATTAAAAAATTAACTGGGCATTGTGGTGCAAACCCATACTCCTTGCTACTAGTAAGGCTGAGGCAGGAAGATGGCTTGATCCCAGGAGTTTGAGGCTGCAGTGAGCTGTTGTTGCACCACTGAACTCTAGCCTGGGCAACAGAACAAGATCTTGGCTCTAAAAAATAAATTTAAATAAATTTAAAATTTTAAAATCTCTGTAAATTTCACCAAAAATCAGTTGAGTATCTATGTCTTTATTGATTTGTGTATCTTCTCTTTTATTCTATTCATTATATATCTATTATTTTTTGATACCATACTGTCTTCATTAGGGTATTTTTTATAGTAGGTCTGAAAATCAGGTAGTATAAGTGCTCTAATTCAGTTATTCATTTACTACATTGATTTGACTGTTCTAATTTATTTAACTTTCAATATAAATTTTAGAATCAGCCTGCCTGTAACAACAAAGAATCTTGAAATTTTGATTGACTAGAATTGCACTCTATCTATAGATGTCTTTGGGGAGAATTGACAACAATACTGAGTCTTCCAATTCATGAACGTGGCATCTCTTTCCACTTATTTAGAAATTCTTTGCTTTTTGTTATATCAGATTTTTAGAGTTTATGTTATAGGTCTTGCATATATTTAGCAAGATTTACATATAAGTATTTAAATTTTGTGATATTATAAATGGTACTTTTTATAATTGTAATTTTCAAAATATATTGCGTATATACACAAATATATTAGCTGTTCACATATAAATTTTTGTTATGTGCTCTTCTAAGGCTTTTGTCCTTTTTTATTTGGGGTTTGTATTATTATTATTGAATTGCTCAAGAGATTTACTGTAGAAGTATGTATTAAATACATTGCCAGATGTGTGTATTGTTATCTTCTATGAATCTGAGAGCCATCAATAACTTGGAGATCTCTCTATGGTCTCTGGCCCAAATCAGAAAAAGGGACACTATGAGTAAACTTTACTCTCCAGAGTGTCCTATCACCAACTTACCAAGCCAAAGGATATAAATAATCTACCCTCTACAACCTCATCTTGTAGTAGGCTGGTAACAGGAACTTACCAAAGACTTCCTCAGAAAAAGTCTGCTTCAATTTCCTGACTCTGGCCTTAAATATTTTTTAGCAGCAAAACTTATAAAGTAAAACTTGTCTAAAACAACTTTTTCAAATCAGCAGTATGTGTTCATCAAAATGTGGTGAAAAATGGAAAGACAACAAAATTAGGAGATACTTTCAACATAAAGAACTAAGAAGGTTTATTATTGAGAATTTTTTAAAGTGTGATTATTCAGGAACAAAAAATAGTCTTCAATATAAAAATCAGTAAAATAAAATAGCACTTCACAGAGGAACCATGACCATTTCTATTGATTGATAAAGTGAAAATGTACTATACTAAACATAATTCCACACTCCCAGATCGGGCACTTTTCACTTTTAAAGCACATAAATATCTGGAATTTTAAGAAAGTAATGCACCACTGGTATGGAGAATACATTGCTACAATTACCTTCTCAAAGTGTTTGGCATTGCCTAACAAAGGTGAACATGTGTATGACATACAATGTAGCATTTCTACTTCTCAGTTATGTAAAAAAAGGGAATTTGAAAATGGGTATTCTGATATTTTTGCATTATATTGTAGCACTAGGTTCATAGTAGCATAAAAACTGTATAAGGCAAATGGTTGACCTTATTGAAATTCATATACATCAATATGTATGCATACTTATAAATAAAAATACCTCAGATAAGTGACTAGGAATTAAATATAACTGCAACACAACCGAACAAATGCTAAAAACTACCACTAGCAAAATATGCTACTCTGCAACTTTATAGAACATAATTCCATTAATACAGTCTCAAACCCAGGCAAAACTAATAAATATTCAGTATCATAATAGTCAACCCTAAAGAAAAGCAAAAGGATGGGAGATATCTATACATATATAGATAGATATATATTATATATATTTATATAGATAGATATATTCAGAATATTAGATATGCCTCAGAAAGAATAGCAAGGATGAAGTTCCATCAATTTCATATAGGTGAATTAAAAAATATTGGTAATGCTTTAATTCTTCATTGACATAACAGGTTTATAGAATATAATTATTATTTATTATTTTTAATGAGTATTTTTTAGCTATCTTATCTGTCTATAAAACACTTATTTGATGATATTTTATACAGATACAAAATTAATTTTTTTTTACTTTTTATGACTTTGGTTGTAGACACATAAACTTCAAGATCCTATCAGTTTAGTAGAGTGACCATACACTTTATTTTACAAACCAGGATATACAGTTTAAAAGCTGAGTATTGTTAGCTGTCATGGTATGGGAGAAAACTGGAACCACACATAGAAAACTGGGGCTTTTGTTTATCCTATCTATTAGATATACATATAAAAATGCTGATAATTATCACAATATGAGTTGAAATTTGAGGGAGATTGTGTAAGTTCTTGAATCAGGGGTCCATGAATTGCATTTAAAGATGTGGGCCTGGATGAGATCACCAAGAAGTAAGTCTACATAGAGAAAAGAACAAAGAATAGAACCTAAAATGATCCGCGTTTTAAAGTTTAAGTAGGTGATAAGGATGTAAGAGAGTGTGTATAAGCAGTGTCTGTGTGGGCTGGATACCAATGGAAAGATGTCAATGAAAGCACACAAAGATTGCAGTTCAAAAAGAGGGCGCTCTCAATTAATGTGCCAAATAATTATGAGCATACAACCAAATAAAGATTGATATTTCCCACTGGATTTGAACAAACAAACAATAAACCTGAATCAGCAAATAAACTTTTTTCTTCAATACGGGCATTTTTCATAATTTTTCATTTCTTCCTGCAAATTTACCGGATAGATAATTTTTATTTTTATTTTTATTTATTTATTTATTTATTTATTTATTTTTTTTTTTTTTTTTTTTTTTTTTTTGAGGCAGAGTCTCACTCTGTCGCCGGGGCTGGAGTGCAGTGGCCGGATCTCAGCTCACTGCAAGCTCCGCCTCCCGGGTTTACGCCATTCTCCTGCCTCAGCCTCCCGAGTAGCTGGGACTACAGGCGCCCGCCACCTTGCCCGGCTAGTTTTTGTATATTTAGTAGAGACGGGGTTTCACCGTGTTAGCCAGGATGGTCTCGATCTCCTGACCTCTTGATCCGCCCGTCTCGGCCTCCCAAAGTGCTGGGATTACAGGCTTGAGCGACCGCGCCCGGCCGATAATTTTTAAAAAACAAGAGTACATATTCCCTTACTTTAAATGGGAAAAATAATTCAGTGACAAAATCTGCATCCAATTCCCCCACATATAATTAAAAACCTTTTAACAAGTTAGTTAACAAACCTGAATAATAGAAAGCATTTACAATATCAATTATATAAATATTTAACAACTGTACAGTAAGTTTATTAAATAAAGAAATAAAGTGCCATATGGCAAAATAAAGTAAGTAAAGCAATAAAGTACCATATGGCAAAATAATTTTTCTTCTACACGAAGACAACCATGTTTGCAGTGTAAATCAGTAACAATACAGCATTTTATTATACTTAATGAATAAAATAGTATTTTAGCAAAAACTAAACAGATTAAAAAGGAAGAAAGCATTAACTTACCAACTGAACAGTTGCCTAAGTGAGATTTGACAGCAAAATAACGGGCTGCTTGGTTGCAGTTTGGTGAAATCCAGTAGACTGAAGGAATTTTCAGTTAACACCTGAAATTTTAATTTTTGTCCATTTTTAAATCTGAGGAAGTTTTGTTGCATTTTCTCTTGAATTCCCAAGACTGCTAATGAGAATGGATATGAAACATTACCTGAAGACAAAAATAAAATTGTTGAAAGCCAGCCCTGGCAGCTTACTGCGTTCTCTTGCTTAATGTTATATGGCCTTTGACATGGACAAATAATTGCATTTATTAGTATCTTCCTTCTGCTCATGGTATAATAACATTTTCTTGCTGTATCAAATTTCTTTATAAGTTCTGATGTCAAATATTCATGGTTTCACTTATTTTCCTCCAATCAACAATGAATAATAGGTTGAATTACTTTCTTTATGTTATGTTCTCTAACGTATAATTATACTTTTCTGATAGGGACAAGTTGTTGCCAATTCAATTTCAATTTTCTGTTTTTTTCTTTACTTGCTGACTTCGATTTCATTTAATATAAAATATTCGTATAAAATGTTAGAATTCTCAGCCTGCCTTGCAGTTAGTGGTGCTAATACAATTCAGTTTTCAACAAGTTACAAAATATGAGGCTCTGACAGATCTTCCAGAACATTTTTTTGGAAAACACTATAATTTTTGCACTTCTTCCTCCCCTACCGCTTCTTCTGGTCTGAGATGTGGTCTTTAGGCTGAAACACAACCAGTAACTATCTTGTGAACATAAAGATAGATGATACTATAGTAGGATGATAGTGGAAAATTGCAGAAGCCTAAGTCCCTGAAGACAATATGGAGACACCTCACCAACACTTAACTACCTGTCTGTGCTTTTCTTATCTGGGAGGAATAACAACCTTTTTCTTGTTAAAGTTAATACACTTTTTAAAAAGCAGTTATAGATTCAGAGAGCACTGTATCCCCAAATACTGCCTCATGTGCACTTGATAAAAATGTACATTCTGCTTTTGTTGACGGAATATTCTGTGTGCTGTTAGTTCCAATTGGTTTATAGTGTTGTCCGAGTTATCTGTTTCCTTATTGATCATTTGTCTGTTCTATTATCCTTATGTATTAAAGAATAATCTCACTAAATTCAAAATTCTAGGTTGGTGCTTTTTACTTTCAACATTTTAAATATTTAATTACACTTTCTTTTTGCTTAGAAGGTTTCTAAAGAAAAGTCTCACATAATTCTTATTCTTTCTCCTGTATAGGTAATGTGTTTAAGAATTATTTTAAAAATCTGGATTATTTCTAGATTTTCTAGATTTTTTTTTTTTTTTTTTTTTTTTTTTTGAGACGGAGTCTCGCTCTGTCGCCCAGGCTGGAGTGCAGTGGCCGGATTTCAGCTCACTGCAAGCTCCGCCTCCCGGGTTTACGCCATTCTCCTGCCTCAGCCTCCCAAGTAGCTGGGACTACAGGCGCCCGCCATCTCGCCCGGCTAGTTTTTTGTATTTTTTAGTAGAGACGGGGTTTCGCCGTGTTAGCTAGGTTGGTCTCGATCTCCTGACCTCGCGATCCACCCGTCTCGGCCTCCCAAAGTGCTGGAATTACAGGCTTGAGCCACCGCGCCCGGCCTAGATTTTTTTTTTCAAAAGCTCTGGCTTTTTTCTATATTTTCTTCAGTTTAAATCTGATATGTCTAACTGTAGATTTGTAAATTTTATCTTGTTTGGCATTCTCTGAGTTTCCTGAATATTTATTTTGATTTCTGTCATTCATTTTAGAAAACTCTCAACTATTATTCTGTTTCTTTCTCTCTTTAGCCTTTTCCTAGTCACCCAGTTTTCCCATTATTTGTAAATTATAATTCATATTTGTCCCTCAATTTCTGGACAGTCTTTTATGTTTATCTTATTTTTTCTTTATATTTCAGGTTTGATATTTCCATTGACACATTCAGGCTCAATGATTCTTCCTCGGCCATTATCAGTCTGATAAATTCAACAAAGGCATTTTGATTTCTATTATAATGTTTTGATTATAGCATTACCTTTTGATTAATTTTGAGCATTTTCATTTCTCTGCTTATAATACCCATTGAATCTTGCATAGTGTTGGCCTTTTACATTAGAAGGCTTAGCATACTAATCATAGTTATTTTAAATTCCCAACCTTTACTTTGAAATTTCTGCCATATTTGAACCTGGTTATAATGCTTGCTCTGCTCTTCAAACTGTGTGTATGTTTTTGTGTGTGTGTGTGTGTTGCTCCCTTTCTCAACCATATGAACATCTGTCTCTTTCTGAATTATCTATTCTATTTTACTTTTCTAATTTCTGTATCCATAGAAATACAAAACTGTTTTACTGACTGTAATTATGTAGTTATGTCATATATTTTATAGAATTAATAAATTACCTTCTAATTCTAATTATTCTACTTTTTAAAAAACTGAAGTAGCTATTTGATTATATTTTCTCTTTCAGATAAACTTTGGTAACTGTGGAATTTCATTAAAAATTATGTTTGCCTGTTAACTGAAATTGTATTAAATTTTAGATTAGTAATATTTTAAAAATAGTAAGTCGGCCGGGCGCGTGGCTCACGCCTGTAATCCCAGCACTTTGGGAGGCAGAGACTGGCGGATCACGAGGTCAGGAGATCGAGACCATCCTGGCTAATACTGTGAAACCCTGTCTCTATTAAAAATACAAAAAATTAGCGGGGCGTTGTAGCGGGCGCCTGTCGTCCCAGCTACTCGGGAGGCTGAGGCAGGAGAATGGCGTGAACCCGGGAGGCGGAGCTTGCAGTGAGCCGAGATCCGGCCACTACACTCCAGCCTGGGTGACAGAGCCAGACTCTTTCTCAAAAAAAAAAAAAAAAAAAAAAAAGTAAGTCATCCCATTCGGTGATACAGTTTAATAAAAATTGTCTTTTTTCTTCAGTCATGTATTAAATGTTCATTAACTGTATCCTTTCTTTTTTGTTTTAAAGTATATTATTAGTAACATTTTCAAAGTGTTTCTTGTTATCGTGAATGGAAGCTTTTTTTGATTATGTTTAGTAGTTTATTGCTGAAAAATAAAAAATACATATATATTGATTTCAGTTTGTTTACATTGTATCTGTTTCTCTTGTGGAACTCTCATATTAAAACTAATCACTTTCCGTTTGATTGCCTTGGATCCTCTCATTAGAAAATCCAAACTTCAGCAAATACTGAAATGCCCCTGCTCACCCACACACAAATGCTTCTATGAAATCTGTAAATGCAGTCACACAAGAAGGTGGATATACTCTGGTAAGTGTTCACTGACAGAGGAAACTGCATTGTCATCTGCTGTATCTCCCTTATGAAGTCGTAGGAACAAAGCCAGAGGCACAATTTCCGTGGTAATCTTGGTCCATCATGTCCATTGTCATATTTTTAGCCCTGTCTGCTTATCTTTTGTACTTATATACAAATGCCTCTGTGAATCCAATCTCTCAGGACACCTGCTCAACTAAACCATTCCATTATGCCTGTTCTGAATCGCCTGCTTCAAAATCGTTGAGTGACCCTCTTTCTCTCCTTATCTTATTTATGAAACATACATGCACCTCCTACTTTTGGTAGAACCTGGCTAATCTCTGATGAATTCACACATTTTCCCTGACATATTCTCTGATTCTCAATAAGCAAGTTTTATCAAAATACATCTCACTTTTAAGTATCATTTAATCTATATTAAACCTCTTCGGTAGTTTTCTTTATGTGCATTTCATTGTGCATTTTTCCACTTTACAATTGACATCAGTTATTACAGTTGTGTTTACCTATTAGATGTCTCTGTCCCTTAATAAGACATAAGATCTAAGATGGCATGTCCCATCTATTTACTCTATCACTTTATACACAGAGCCCAGCACATGGAGAATATATTTTATTTTATTAAATTTTATAACTTACTTCACATTTGTTACTAGCATTAAATTTACATCTGCCATACAATAATGTTTTCCAGATTAATTTTGACCAATATTATAATTTTTGATATTTATTATTGGTTTCTCATAAGGTTTTTAACGCATATTTTAATTATTGGTACCCTTTGGCATGGACTAAGTGAAGCTGATTCTCAGAAGTAACCATTACTCTGCCATTTCACAGATATTTTCTTCCTGTATCATTTTTCTCTTTATGCTACTTGAATGAGTTCAATATAGAATAATGCTTTTAATATTTTTAAAAAATAGTATAAAACGATTTAGTTTCAATATTCTGAAATAACTTATTAGTCTGAAATGGAAATACCTTTTTATTTCCAAAACTTAGAAAAAGGTTCAATACTGGGAAAATGGTTTAAAGTTATATTTTAAATGTAAAAAAAAAAACCTCATAAATTTAAAAATTAGGAAGTAAGTATAAAGTAATAAAAGCAAATAAAAAGTTTATAGAAATAGCATATTAGATTGAGAATTATCAAGGAAAAATAGAAAAACAATCTACAAAGAGTCTGTCATAATTCTCTCTATGTATGTTCATGAGAGGTATGAGTCTAGCTCTGATTAATAAACCCCTTGCTTTACAATGTTTTCTACTGAGAAGCTAAAAAGACTACTTTTAGCGTCTTCATTAACCTCGTGCTTAAAATTTATGTTCCCAATCTCATTGCAAATTATGTTTTAGCTAAACATTTCTCAATATATCTATTCTGACATTCTGGTTTTTCACCTGCACCCCTGAAATATCCTCAAAGAGGACTATACTTTGCATTTTGCCTCCAGAGTCAATTTTGTAAACTTTAAACAGAGTAATCCTTTGAAAGAGAAAATAAAATGATTTCATCTCCTGCTCAAAATCCCGCCAATGGCTACCCATAACACATAAGTCTTAAGTGATTATAATGGTTTATAGGACTTTGTACGTTGTGGCTCTTAGAAAACTTTCCAATATCTCTACTTTTTGTTCTTCTTGCTTAGCCTATTTAAAAATGCAATTTGCACTACCCTTTCCCTATGCTCTATTCCATTAATGCATTTTACTTTTCCCTAAAAACTTACATCATTGACAGGCATTACACCAAGTGTATTTTTTATTCAATTAAAAGCTTCAGATGGACATGATGTAATTTGTAAAATCAATGATTTAACACCAGTTTTTGGATCAACACCTCAAATATAAAGATATGTAATAATGACAAGTTTAATAAATCAGTGGATAAATAAACTGACAGTTGCTTCATTGGCAAAACATAATATGGACTAATTCTCTCCTAAATTTTAACTTGATAAAGTCAATAAATGAGAAAATATTAAGGAGTGAGAAATTAATGTAAAAATAAAAATGGAGAAACAAGTAGTGAATGATTTGGGTTAGGTGGAATAAACAGGAAGAGGAGAAAAATAAGACCTTTGCCAATTATGATGCATAATAACTCAAAAATACAAGGAGAGAACATTGGGACTGTATTGAAAAACTGCTGACGTTTTTGTTGTGTTTTTATGGCTTATTTATTTTCTATAAAGACTAGTTTAAATAGACTTTACAGAACTAATTATAATACTATTCACTGACTGTTAAAATCAGTACATTCTTATATATTCAGATTTTAATATAAATTAAAAATTTGTCAGTCCTGGTTGTCGAAAACCTTTTAAATTTGCAAAACCAGAAAGTGAAAGAGCAACTAATTTTACAATCATAACTTATAAAAATTGTTAAATCATAATGTAAAGAAACCAAGCCATAAAACATTGTTTAAATTAACCAAGAGAGTACAAAGAACTTTAGAAAATTAAGCTTGGCCATCCCCATTTTCTTTACTTAATGCCTCATTCATTTAGGTAGCCAAGCTAAATAAGTACTTTGTACCAAAAATTCTGATTAAAATTCTTAAATCATTTCTGCTCCAGCTCACTTGATAACTACTTTTCCAATTTTGTGTTTGTCTTGGTTATGTTCCCAGCAGGTTGTTAACAATTAATTAGCAATACTTCTCAAATGCTATCTGTGTTAGTCTACTAATTGTAGGGCAGGAAAATGGAATTTCCCTTTGTAAACAAATTGTAACCATGATCACATTTCTAGATAAGGCAAAACGAATTTTCCTTATATTTGTATTGTTGTTACTTAGACTTACAGCCAAAAGGCATAAATTGTATTTATAAGTGTTGGATGAAGCTGTTCATAAGTTACAGAAAAAGAATTTGGAATCATTTAGTTTTGGACAGCACCATCTCATTTTAATCCTTTCATCTTATTCCTTAGTAAAAACAATGTAAAAACATGCCTTGTGTGTGAAGGGTGTGTGTGTGTTCATGTGTGTGTTTATATTGATGACTCAAAAGAAAGTCTTGGAAGAAGTTGTTTAGATTAGCAATTATGATTCCAGAACAAACACAAATTTCACATTTCTATCCAAAGTCTTAATGGTTATTTTTTAAAAAATGAATTTGCTCGTATGTTAAAGATATTGTTATAATTTTAGTCAACCTTACATATATTTTAATATTACAATATTTTCTGTGGTATGTACTTTTTTTGACTTGTTCTATTCCTAGCTATGACCATCTCTTACTATGCTTTTACATACAACTTACATTCACAGAATGCTTCAAATGGAATTCATCTTATGTATTTTCTAATATAACCACCTAATTTTACAGTTGAGAAAACTTAGGATCAGGAGAAGATAATCTGAATTTCAAAAGATCATTGTAGCAGGTACAATAGATTGGCTCACTGACATATATTCTAAACTATTTCTAGTGTGCCTTCCTCAAAGGAAGAGGCTGGAACAGTAAATGTCAACCTCCTTCACTTAAACAATGTGTATGTTTGGATTAATTCAGGCTTTTGGTTACATTACATTTGGTTGGTTAGTAAGTGTCAAAAGAGGTGGTATACAACGTCTGTTTTAATAGTTTAGATTGTAGCGACTACCACACCCCGTAGATTCAAAACCGTAGCGGTGTCTACTCAGTCCCTACATTGTAGCTATGGGCGTTTAATTGTGGAATAAGAAGGTGACACAGAATGGCTAATTATTTCATGGATCTACTCTGGTAGTTGTGAGATAATTTCTTAGACTGTCCACCCACCCATGCTAGCATCTGCTTATGTCATGCTTTCAATAATTTTGAAAGTGTGAAAATGTTTTGCATTACATTTTCTTCTACTTAAACTAAATAGAATGATTTCTGTTATATGAAACTGAAGAGTAACATGGATAATTCTCATATATTAACAGCTTTGAGATAGGACCAGGAACTCCTAGCTAATTGCTGGTGGATAGATAATAGAAAACTAGGGGACTGGAAACATATAGGAAAATTTAAAAAGTGTTTGAATACTGAGCAGAAATAATTTTTCTTTGCATTATTATATAGGGAAATCTCAATGTTCTGCATTTCTATCTCATAGAGAAGATAAAACTGATAAATGTGTCATTTAGCCCATTGCTTCCCAAAGTTTTTTATATTATGATACACATAGAAATCAATAGTATTTGTTTGATCCACTCATGTAAAGGGATTCAGATTATCCCAAGTTCCATCAGACCATCTATATACTCTATGCCTCACACACCAGTCTATATGAGAAATCTCATTGTCGAAGTCAAAATGTTTGTCATTTGAAATCTGACTTTAAACATGTGAATAATGACCATCTCTTACTTTTAAATCTCACTCTAGCATTTCAACTTCAACAGTTCTTAAAATCTATCAGGACCTCCAAGTCATCAATCATTTTCTTGCTTACCTTCCTTCTTTGATTAGATTAAATTTTAAGCTTCATATTCTATCTAGCCACTCTTTTCCATACATTCTTAGCACAACATAAATAATTGTATTAACGTCTACAGTTACTTTGTGAATGAAATTATATAGTTTTAATGAAGCACTTAAATTTGATCCAATACATAGGACACATTAAATAAATATAAGCTACTCTAGGTTTAACTTAGTTTTCTCAAACGTGCCTAAAGAAACGTTTTATACATAAATAGGTGAAGGCAAAGTATTATTTTAATCAGATTTAATCTTTTTTTGAGATTATTAAAAAACTTTGAGAAATTCTTTTACTTTTTCTAATAACTTGATGATATTCAAGTAGTTGTCTTTTGGTTTAATATAGGTGATTTATAGTAGAATTTTTAATATTCAGTTAAAAATATTATTCAACAGGTAAACAATTTGTGTTGTAACAATCATTTTTTTTTTTTTTTTTTTTGAGACGGAGTCTCGCTCTGTCACCCAGGCTGGAGTGCAGTGGCGCGATCTCGGCTCACTGCAAGCTCCGCTTCTTGGGTTCACGCCATTCTCCTGCCTCAGCCTCCTGAGTAGCTGGGACTACAGGCGCCCGCCACAGCGCCCGGTTAATTTTTTTGTATTTTTAGTAGAGACGGGGTTTCACCGTGGTCTCGATCTCCTGACCTTGTGATCCACCCGCCTCGGCCTCCCAAAGTGCTGGGATTACAGGCGTGAGCCACCGCGCCTGGCCTTAACAATCATTTTGTAATGTACTTCGTATGTTCTTAGAAACTATTATTTCTAATATCAAAGTTAGGAACCAATAAAACATTCAATAAAGCATCATTTGTATGGGTATAGATAAGTTAAATATAGATATAGCTATGAGATATAGATATACATGATAAAGCTTTTATGCTATCATTATTATAAACAAACTATAAAAGTGAGAAAAATGTATGTTATGAAATATATGTAAAATGCTAACTAAATTGAAATAAAGTTAGTTTTAACTAAAATTGAGTACTTTTGCAAAATTACAGAATAACCTTCAAAAGTTGCTCCAATGTGCTAAATAATTGTTCACAGGTTAGTTAAAAGTTATATTATTAATAAATAATAAATTATGTTATTTTATTATATATAATGTTTAAAAGATAGTCTCCTTTCTTAAATTATGGTGATCTATGCCCAATAAAAATTTTAGTTCAGTGGTCAGGCCCGGTGGCTCATGCCTGTAATCCCAGCATTTTGGGAGGCTGAGGTGGGCAGATCATTTGAGGTCAGAAGTTCAAGACCAGTCTGGCCAACAAGGTGAAACCCTGTTTCTACTAAAAATACAAAGGAGATGGGTATGGTGGTTCAGGCCTGTAATCCCATCTACTTGGGAGGCTGAGGCAGGAGAATCACTTGAACCCTGGAGATGAAGTTTACAGTAAGCTGACTTCACATCACTACACTCCAGCCTGGGAGACAGAGCTAGACTCTGTCTCAACAAAAAAAATTAGTTCAAATATTGTATCTTGTACAATATGGTACATTTAGGAACCTTCTTAATAGCACTCACGGATCAGTAGAAATGCCGAATCTAATTCACATATTCCTTCACATATTTTGTCACTACCTTGAAAGTATGTTTAAAAACTAAAATTAAGACAACTATACAGAGAAGACACAGAGTAGCCAGTCAAATAATAGCTTAAAATATCCAACATACCAAAATGGAGTCACTGAATCTGAGAATAAGTTGTAAGGTCATGTAATGACAAAACACATCCTATTAATCCAAAACTTTGTCAAGAATGGAATGGTTGACTCTCAAAAAAATGCTTGACTCTCAAAAAAAGCAGTTTGGGTTTACTATTAAGTAAGTATTTTTTGTTTTCTTTTTTTTCATAAAAGGAAGAAAATCTTTTATTTTATTTTATTTTGGGGGGTCTATTATAAATCTTTACTTTTTAAGATTTGAACACTTGCAGAATTAAATATAAAAGCAATCCAAAATCATAATATTTTCTAAAAATAGTTTTCCATTTGGGGCTTGTGGCCCTCTTCAATAAAATCATTCTGAAGATTTAAAGGAGTTTCAGCTTCAAATGTCTCAGAATAAAGATCCCTTTTAATAGGGGCTACAGAAGTCCTCCTGCTCCTTTAAAACTAGCAGGCAAAGCAAAACAAAACAAACCTCCTAGAAAGCAAACATGACCCTTCTCAATACAGAGCTTTCCCCACCCCAATTTGTAGGTTTTCAGAGACGACTGGGGAAGTAGGTAACAGCCAGCAAGTCATCCTGTGAAGAAGGCCTGGAGCGAGCCCTGGAGTTGGGGCTCCCTAAGAAGGGCCGCAGCAGCAGGGACTTCTCACTCCACCTCTCCAGTCTCTGATCAGCACGCATTCGGGGAAGCGCTCACACTTGGAAAAGCTTCCAGCAGGCAGCTCTTCAGTCTTGACCAAGGCACACGTGGTCCATGGACAATTTTATCCTGTGAAGTGGTTTCTCACAAAGGTTGGCCAGCACGTACAAATGCCTCAATGCACACTCGCACGTGGGGGAGTGCCAGTTGAAACAGTGGGTCTGGAAGTCGAAGTGCGGCAGGGCCTCTGAGGGGCAGCTATGCTCCATGAGCGGTGCTCTCTCCCACAGGAGCCTCGGACGCTGCCAGCAAGGAGGCGATCTTGCGCACTGACTTCTCAGTGAGGTGCCTGGCATCCAGATGGCTCTGGATCTCCTCCGTGAGCTGCCTAGACTCCTCCAGATCACTGGTGTTCATCAGTTTGCTTTTCATGATCGCGAGGGGCACATCAGAGCTGGGGGTGAAGTCATCAGGCTGGGGGTGTGTGACGAGGCAGGGAGATAGGAGAACTGGCTTTGTGTTACATACCCTGAAACTGCATCACTTTGATGGTGGAGATCGTTTTGTTTCCCTACTGCATGACGTGGCTGGTATTGGTGTGTGATTTTACCAAGTGATACTGCTTGTAAGATCTGACTCTTTAGTCAGATCTTCCATGTCTGAGTCTTCCATCCAGTTGACGCTGTACCAGTCCCCCAGGTACGTGGACCTCTTCTCATCTTAGTAACAGGCATAGGACAACTCTCTGCAGTTGGCAGTAGTAGTTGCATAAACATTGATGCCACCAGACAGGTGGTTCATCATGGACCCAGACCCACAGGCTTCAATGCAGAACACCATCTTTTGGTACATTTTATGTTTGTACATGTAATGGATAGTCTCATTCAGATCCTTTACATGAAGATCTTCATTGGGAAAAACCAGTATTCCAGTAGATCCATGGTCAGTGAAGTAAACAAACACGTGATCCTGGGGGCCGCTCTCCAGGACTTTCCTGATCCTATGTCCTTCACTGCTTCTGCATAGCCTGTCAACATAGCAAGGAAATTTTGTGGGGTAACATCCTCTCCAGTGCAGTCCTTTGGGACTCCCTGATAGACATCCGTGCCATTGGGCCTGTTGAACACAATTCCTGGAGTGGGATTGTCTTCAGAGTGAGCAATGTCATCATACATCATCACAGTGATCTCGTCAGGAATCCCATTCTGGTAAATGATCTGGTAGTCATGACACGCATCTGCCTGGAGCCTATAAGTATACCAGCCATTTGAACCTGCCACGATCACCACCCAGTGCTTGTCTCCGTCTTCAGGATCATCTATGGGAACAGCACCAGTGCCCAGTGCCACGATGAGGAACACAGCTACTTTCCAAACCATTCTACAGTTTGGAGTTCAACTGCAGAAACTTGTGGCAGGAGAATGTGGTGGCAGCGGTGGTGGCGTCAACGACAAAAGTCCAGGGTGGTGGCGGCAGCGGCACCGCGAGAAAATCTTAATTATACATTTGAAAATAATTTAAAAGTACAGCATAACATTCTCAGATAAAACATATCCAAGCAAATACAATGGATATATTTGGCATCATGGGAAAGTTGCTGAAAGTATTTATTTAGTTTGCTAAATCTAATAAAATATATCTTATTGTACTTTCTGCACTTATTTACAGTAAATGTGTAACAGTGCTTGTTTCTCCTTGACAGTACTTTTTAAAAATTGTAGTCGTTTTCCAACCTTTTATTTGACTTCAGCTTATTTTTTAAAACATTTTAACACACAAACAATATACCCACTTATACTTGTTTCCTATTTTTTCAGTTGTATTGTACCATTTGAGATTTCCTTTCTGATGTATTATTCTCTGGTTATTTTGTCAAAAAGCCTGTATGTATGGTAAATTTCTGGATCCTCGTATGTCAGAAAATTTCTGAACTTAAATTTCTCTACAAGTCTCAGTCAAACATTGTCCTTAAAGTCATTTCTCATTTTTTCTTCCTGAAATTGTCAGTTATAAGAAACAGCTGGTATCTTTCATTAAAATAAATTTTATTTATTTATTTATTTATTTATTATTTATTTATTTATTTATTTTTTGCAATCTTTTGGATTGGACCTTTAAACAAAATGCCCCAGGTTTCATTAAAGTGTGTTTATTTGTAGGTTTTTTTTTTTTTTTTTTTTTTTAAATCTCAGTTGGCTGTTGGTATTCTTTTTTTCTGAATAATGCTTTTTAAATCTTCTTTACAGAAAGTATTGGATTATATTTTCTTCAAATATTCTCTTTTTTCCCCCTTCTTAGGAGCTTTAGGTCTTTTTTTTTTTTTTTTTTTTTTTCCTATTTCTTACATGGATTTTGAATCTTATGGATTTATTCTTAGTTTCTCTTAGCTTCTCTTTCAAGCCGCATTTTGAAAAAATTCGTATTTCTATTTCCATGTATTAATTACTCTCCAATCCTTTTCACTTGTCTAATCCAAGTAATATTGATATGAATAATCACTTTTTTTTTAAATTTGCAACTTGTTAATACAAACTCTTTATATAGCCATCTTATGTGATTCTTCCCTGACTCTTCTTCAGTTCTATTAGGTAATAGCAGTGATGCCATGGATCATGTCAAATATTCAAACTCTTAGTGAACACCCAAAGACAGACACTCAGATAGCCATTGCTTTTCTAATGAAGACAAAACTTTGAAGCACCTGCTGCTTCCATGAACGTATCCAAAATATTCATCCGGCTTTTTGCTAATGTTTTTCCCCCCGTTTCTACCTTCCATCGAGGATAATTCCAGAACATTGATCTTTCATCTGTTTGGCTGAAGCTTTGCAGTTGTGGCTGACTTCTCAGGCCTATAAAGAATGCTCGGATCCTCTGGATCAGTGAGAGTTGCCTGTCTCTCTCTCTCTCTCTCTCTTTCTTTCTCTTTCTTTCTTTCTCTCTCTCTCTCTCTCTTGAGAGAGAGATAGAGGAGGGACGGTGAGGGAGGGAGGAGGGCTGCGGAGGAGAGATCGAACGAGAGGGGGTCGGGGGGTGGGATGACAGGAGTAGAGAGCTCAGAAGGACTGACGGCCGGGGGGCACGTCGAGGTACGTTTGTTGGGTCTGTCTTGCTGGCTGCGTTCTGTCGGGATTTCTTCGCGGGCGTGATGGGATTTCCGTCTTCGGAGGAAGGCTCCTTCCTTCCTTCCTTCCTTCCTTCCCTTCCTTCCTTCCTTCCTCCTTCTTCTTCTTTTCTTTCTTCTTTCTTTCTTCTTTCTTTTTTCTTTCTTTCTTTTTTTTTCTTTTTTTTTCTTTCTTTCTGCCATAGACTAGAATATAGATATAATCTATTTTGTGGAGTCAATATGTTGCCAAAAAGTGAAATAGAAAGATATTTCAAAACTTTATTTTTATGATTGAATTGCATTTTAAAATTATGCATCAAAATTATTGAACATATGGAAATAAAACCAAATATGTTTAAAACAAAAATATATTGTCACCTATTGGCAGAATTAATATTTCTGCAATTGTCCCCCAGTATAATTTATCTTAGTTATTTTTATACTTGAGATTATAATTCATAAATTTGTGGCTCATTTACATTCATTAAATTACATTAATGCTATCATGTAATGCTGTAACTTATTACATATGCATATACAATATATTTCTAGGTCATTAAATTTAACAGAATATAATTTTAATAATAATATTAAATTGCATGAATATAACATGATATGCTTAGTAATTTTCTTGATTTCAGATTTTCAATTTTCTTACAATTTCAGCAACAGAAATGAGGCTGACAGGCCCTTCAATTTACAAAACTACCTTTGCCTTTCTCTTAGACTTGTACTTCAAATGGATTAACAAGGTCAAAGAACATTTCTAGATTCCAAAGTATGAGTCTTATCAATATATATTCAAAGAGTTTTATCAATTTTTGTATCTATATTAAGCACCATATTAGAGCATAAGTATTGGCAACATATTATTTAATGTTTAACATTCTGGAATCTGGATGAATGTGTTTTAACCCTGACCTGATACTTACCGGTCTTGAGATCATGTGGAAGTAGCTAAGTCTCAATCTTATCATTCAGCAAATGGACAATTATGATTGGCTTGTAAGGTGGTTGTAAAGATTTTTTTAAAAGATGATTTAGGGAAGGAGGGAAGATGGCAGATTAGGGGCAGGAATGACTTGTAGCTACCACTCAGATGGACAAAACAGTGTGTGGAGACTCATATCATGAACTTTTGCTCCAAGAACTACTGAAGAAGCATACCAGGAAACCTGAAAGAGTTAACAGACGCTTTGAAAGAAGTGGCTTGCTGATGCAAACTCTGTGAGACAGCTGAAAATCGTTGAGTATCCAAAGTGTGAGGGGGAAAAGTACACCTTAGAACATACATCCTCACCAGAGAGCCTGAAAATCCAGATTATGGGAGAATAATTTAACTTTGCCCAGAGCTGAGGCAAATTTGGAGAGCTGGGTGAAATATAAAAGAAAAAGCAATGGGAAAAGCCTTGGAAGCACTCCCAGGCCCTAGAAAAGCCCAGGGAAGCCATTTCTGAATTCATCTCACATGGATCCTTGGGGCAGGCTGCTAATGGAATTGGGGAAAGAACACAGGGAGAAGGAAACTTCTAGCTGAACTGTATAGTGATTTTGACCCAGTGCAAATTTTCCAGGGGAGAATCTGGGGATGGAGGTGAATAAGAAGTACAGATATGAGCACACAAGTCGCACTGGGGAAAGGCAGGGCCTGAATGTCCTGCTTGTTTTCAGTGTGTAGAGGCTTGTAGCAAGGCACAAGTTCCCAGCCCTGATCACCAGCTGCCAGCCTAGAAACTTGGGGCCGTTGGGGAAGCATGAGAGGAACAAACGGGCCCTTCTCACTGCAAGGGAGCTGGATGAGGCTGGTCACTGCCAGCTTTTCTCTACTTCCCTGGAGACCCACATGAAGGAGTGGAGGTAGCCATAACCACCCTGGGGTCTATCTGCCTAATAACCTAACCCCCTTCCCCCACAGCAGCCACAGCAAGCCCCACCCAAAAATAGTCTGAGCTCAGACACACCTAACACTGCTCCCACCTAATGGTCTTTTTCTACCTGCCCTGGTAGCCAAAGGCCAAAGACATCATCTCTTGGGAGCTCTATGACGCTGCATGTCACCTGAGAAACCCCAATACTTACCTAGGCTACACTAGAGCAAGCTTGTTTCCTCTCTACACCACCACACCTGATGCTCTCTTGAAAGTGCCACCTCCTGGCTGGAGGCCAAAAAACTCAAGCCATTACAGCAGAACAATCCTGCCCCAAGAAAGCAATAGCTAACTCTACTGCCTGTAACATCCTGGCTAACCAGAGGTCCTGAGTCTGTCCATGTGATAAGTTTACTGCCAGCACAACAAGCATTAGAAAAAAACAGTGTACTGAATAAAACTACAACCAAAGCCCCCCACAGAGTCCCCTTCACTCCCCTGCTGTCTCCACCAGGGCAAGTTCTGGTATCCATGGCTGAGAGACCTGAAGTCAGATCATACTGCAAAACTCTTTGCAGATACTTTCCAGTACCAGCCTGTAGCCTGGTAGCTCCACTGGGTGGCTAGACCCAGAAGAGAAATAACAATCACTGTAGTCAGGCTCTCAGGTAGTGCCATCCCTAGGAGAAGGGGGAGAACACCACATTAAGAGAGCAAGCACCCTGTGGGTCAAAAGAATCTGAAGAACAACCCTGGAGCCCCAGATCTCTCCTCTGACATAGTCTACCCAAATGAGAAGGAACCAGAAAAATATTCTGGTAATATGAAAAAGCAAGACGTTTTAACACCTCCAAAAGATTGCACTAGCTGACCAGCAATGGACCCAAACCAAGACAAAATCTCTGAATTGCCAGAAAAAGCTAATCAAGGAGGCACCAGAGAAAGGTGAATACCGACTTAAAGAATTAAAAACAATGTTACAGGCTATGGATGGAAAAGTCTCCAGAGAAAAAGATAGCATAAATAGAAAACAATTACAACTTCTGAAGATGAAAGACACACTTAGAGAAATGCAAAATACACTGGAGAGTCTCAACAATAGAATTGAACAAGTAGAATAAAGAACTTCAGAGCTGAATTAACCCAATCTGACAAAGATGAACAAAAAAGAATTTTTAAAAAATGAACAAAGCCTCCAAGAAGTTTGATATTTTTTTTTTTTTTTTTTGAGACGGAGTCTCACTCTGTCGCCGGGGCTGGAGTGCAGTGGCCGGATCTCAGCTCACTGCAAGCTCCGCCTCCCGGGTTCACGCCATTCTCCTGCCTCAGCCTCTCGAGTAGCTGGGACTACAGGCGCCCGCCACCTCGCCCGGCTAGTTTTTTGTATTTTTTAGTAGAGACGGGGTTTCACCGTGTTAGCCAGGATGGTCTCGATCTCCTGACCTTGTGATCCGCCCGTCTCGGCCTCCCAAAGTGCTGGGATTACAGGCTTGAGCCACCGCGCCCGGCCATAGAAGTTTGATATTATGTTAAATGACCAAACCTAACAATAATTGGTGTTCCTAAGGAAGAAAGGAAATCTAAATGTTTGAAAAATGTATTTGAGGGAATAATTGATGAGAACTTCTTGGTCCTTGCTAGAGATCTAGACATTCAAAAACAAGAAGCTCAAAGAACACCCAGGAAATTTATCATGAAAGTATTATTGTCTAGGCCCATAGTCATCAGGTTATCTAAAGTCAAGATGAAGGAAAGAATCTTTAGAGCTGTGAGGCAAAAGTATCAGGTAAACTATAAGGGAAAACCTGTCAGAATAACAGAAGATTTCTCAGCAGAAACACTACAAGCTAGAAGGGATTGGGGTCGTAACTTTAGCCTCCTAAACCAAACAATTATCAGCCAAGAATTTCATATCCAGTGAAACTAAGCTTCATCAATGAAAAAAGGTAGTCTTTTTTCAGACAAACAAATGCTTAGAGAATTTGCCACTACAAAGCCAGCCCTACAAGAACTGCTAAAAGGAGCTCTAAATCTTGAAACAAAACCTCAAAATACACCAAAATGGAACTTTCTTAGGCATAAATCTCACAGGACTTATAAAATAATAACACAATGAAAAAAATACAAGGTATTCAGGCAACAATGAGCATTATGAATAGAATAGTACCTCACATCTCAATACTAACACTAAATGTTAGTGGCCTAGATGCTCCACTTAAAAGATGCAGAATGGCAGAATGGATAAGAATTCACTAACCAAGTATCTTATGTCTTCAGGAGACTCATGTAACACAAAAGGACTCGCAGAAACTTAAGGTAAAGTGGTGGAAAAAGATATTTCATACAAATGGACAGCAAAAATGAGCAGGGATAGCTATTTTTATATAAGACAAAACAGACTTTAAAGTAACAACAGTTGAAAAAGACAAAGAGGGACATTATATAATGATAAAATGACTAGTCTAACAGGAAAATATCACAATCCTAAATACATATGCACCTAGCCCTGGAACTTCCAAATTTATAAAACAATTACTACTAGACCTAAGAAATTAGATAGAGGGAACACAATAATAGTGAGGGACTTCAATATTCCACTGACAGCACTAGAGAGGTAATCAAGACAGAAAGTCAACAAAGGCACAATGGATTTAAACTACACACTAGATCAAATGGACTTAACAGATATTTACAGAACATTCTACCCAACAACTGCAGAATATACATTCTATTCATTAGCATACGGGACATTCCCCAGGATAGACCATATGATAGGCCACAAAATGTGTCAACAAATTTAAGAGAATTGAAATATCAACTACTCTCTCAGACCACTTTGCAATAAAGTTGGAAATCAACTCCAAATGAAACCCTCAAAACCATGCAAATACATGGAAATTAAAAACCTACTCCTGAATGATCGTTGTGTCAACTATAAAATCAAACTAGAAATTTAAAAATTCTTTTAACTTAATTATAATAGTAACACAACCTATCAAAACCTCTGGGATATAGCAAAAACAGTGCTCAGAGGAATGTTCATAGTATTGAATACCTACATCAAAAAGTCTGAAAGAGCCAGGCACAGTGGCTCACACTTGCAATCCCAGCACTTTTGGAGGCCAAAGTGGGTGGATCACTTGAGGTCAGGAGTTTGATACCAGCATGGCCAACATAGTGAAACTCCATCTCTACTAAAAATTAGACGAGTGTGATGGCATGAGCCTGTGGTCTCAGCTAATCGAGAGGCTGAGGCAAGAGAATCTCTTGGACCTGGGAGGCAGAGGTTGCAGTGAGCCAAGATAGTGCCACTGCACTCCAGCCTGGGTGACAGAGGACAGAATGAGATTCCATCTCAAAAAAAAAAAAAAAAAAAAAAAAAAAAAGGGAAAGAGCACAAATAGACAATCTAAGGTCATATCTCAAAGAACTAGAGAAACAAGAACAAACCAAACCCAGCAGAAGAGAAGAAATAACAAAGATCAGAGCAGAACTAAATAAAACTAAAACAATAAAAACAATACAAAACATAAATGAGATAAAAAGTTAGTTTTTTTTGAAATGATAAACAAAATTGATACACTATTAGCACAATCAACCTGGGAAAGAAGAGAGAAGATCCAAATAAGCTAAACTAGAAAAAAAAGGAAGATATTACAACAAACCACAGAAATGCAAAAGATCATTAAAGGTTACTATGAACACCTGTAAGAACAGGAACTAGAAAATCCAAAGAAGATGAATAAATTCCTGGAAATATACAACCCTTCTAGATGATTTCAGGGAGAAATATAAACTCTGAACAGACCACCTCACATCAATCAAAATGGTGATTGTTAAAAAGTCAAAGAACAACAGATGCTACTGAGGTTACAGATAAAAAGAAATGCTTTTATACCATTGGTTGGAGTGTAAATTAGTTCAACCATTGTGGAAGACAGTGTCACCATTCCTCAAACATCTAGAAGCAGAAAAACCATTTGACCCAGCAATCCCATTACTGGGTATATACCGAAAGGAATATAAATATTCTATTGTTAAGATACATGCACCCTGTAAATAGTGTCATTTATTGCAGCACTATTCACAATAGCAAAGACATGGAATCAACCCAAATGTCTAACAACAATAGACTGGATAAAGAAAATGCGGTACATATACACCATGAAATACTACACAACCGTAAAAGAGAACAAGATCATGTCCTTTACAGGGACATGGAGGGAGCTGGAAGCTGTTATTCTCAGCAAATTAACACAGGAACAGAACAACAAACACCCCATGTTCTCACTTATAAGTGGGAGCTGAATGATGAGAACACATGGACAGGTTAAGGGAATAACACATAGTTGGGCTTGTTGGGGAATTGGGGAGAAGAGCATCAGGAAAAATAGTTAATGGATGCTGCGCTTAATACCTGGGTGATGGGCTGATTTGTGCAGCAAACAACCATGGTACATGTTTACCTGTGTAACAAAGCTGCACATCCTGGACAGTTAGTGGATTTACATTTGGTGTATCTATTGTATTTAATTGATTTATTTTTCTATGCTTGCACCAACCCATGTAATTTTGATTGCTGTATAATGATACAAAGTAGGGTACATCCTCCCAAAACTTCCAAATTTCAAGGGTTTTTTGTTTTGTTTTTAACTATAGTGACCATGCTGCACAATAGTTATCTTGAACTTATTTCCTCTCACCTAGTTATAATTTTGTATCCTTTGACCAACATCTCCTCAACCCCCAGTTCCAAACTCCCACCTCCAAACATCCCAGCCTCTAGTAACCTCCATTCTACTCTCTACTTCTGTGAGAGCCACATATATACTTCAAAACATCATGCAATATATACAATTATATGTAAAGTCATTTAAAAGTGAATACATGTATGAAGTAATAAACAAATGTGTCATTGTAATAATCAAAAATGTTTTTGTTTTTTTTCTTTATCTTATTGTTGTCTTAGGCTAGCTCTTTTGTGTTTACAAGAAAATCACTTTATATTTGTAATTTTATTTAAAATACCTTTAAAATTTTTCACATGTTTTAAATCTGTAGATTATTTTAGATAGAATTGATACATTAAAATGAGTCTCCCCGCCTGGCGTGGTGGCTCACGCCCGTAATCCCAGCACTCTGGAAGGCTGAGGTGGGCAGATCACCTGAGGTCAGGAGTTCCGGACTAGCCTGACCAACATGGTGAAACCCCTCTTGTATTTTGTAAAAATACAAAAATTAGCGAGGTGTGGTGGTGCATGCTAGCTACTCGTGAGGCTGAGGCAGGAGAATTGATTAAATCCGGGAGGCGGAGGTTGCAGTGAGTGGAGATCAAGTGTCATTGCACTCCAGTCTGGACAGCAAGAGCAAAAAACTCCCTCTCCCCGCCCTTCCCCACCGCAAAAAACAGTCTTCCAATTCTGTAGGTGATAAATCCTCTTATTTATTACAATCTTCTTTAAATTTCTTAAGAGTGTTTTATGAGTAGGGACATGTCCATCTTTCGTTAAATATATATGCAATATTTAAATATTATTGAAGTTTTGGAAATGTTTTATTCAAATATTTAAATAGCCGATTAAAGCTTTGCTTCTTTTCTAGTGTAATTGTTTAAAGTTATGTTTCCCTCTAAGCATATTTGAACCGTATTTTATTTTATCACACAGTTCAATGACTGGCTGGGGAACTTGTACTGGCTGGTACAAGTTTATTTACTGCTTTGTTAGCCCGAGATGTGTTGAAGCCCGGCAAAATTTATGAAGCTTCTTCAACTTGTTGGTATGAAAACAACCCCGTTTCTCCTGTGGTAGGCAGCAAGCAAAACCTCTGTTCAGTTCCTTCAGTCTTCCAGTTATTGTTTCCCACATGAATTTCCTTGAATTCAACCTTGCACACACACAATTCAGGTTTCAGCCATTGTCTTCTTATTAGAGGTAAGCATTCTTATTTATTTTTTTTTTTTGGTTAGTTTTTATTTGTTTGTTTTCCCAGAGATAGTGTATTCCCTTGGATAATTGTAATATCTTTTTTTTTTTCTTTTTCTTTTTATTTTCCTATTTTATTTTATTTTTTTGAGAGAGAGTTTGGCCCTGTCGCCCAGGCTGGAATGCAATGGTGAGATTTCGGCTCACTGCAACTTCCACCTCCTGGGTTCAAGCCATTCTCCTGCCTCAGCCTCCCAAGTAGCTGGGATTAGAGGCACGCGGCACCATGCCTGGTTAATTTTATGTGTTTTTAGTAGAGACAGGGTTTTGCCATGTTGGCCAGGCTGGCCTTGAACTCCTGACGTCGTGATCCGCCCGCCTCGGCCTCCCAAAGTGCTAGGATTACAGGCGTGAGTCACCGCGCCTGGCCCTTTTTCCTTTTTCTATGAGGGAAATTTTATTTTATAATTAATTTTGATTTTATGCATAATATAATTTTTTGGTTATAGAATTTCATTTTCCCCCTCCTGTTCTTTATCTTTATGCTATTTTTGTCATATAGTTCAGTTTAACAACTTAAAACTAATGTGCCTGGTTATAATCTTCTTTAAATTACTTCGTGCTAATGCTAATTTCAACATCAAAAACATTTGTGTGTTTTTTTTTTTCCACTGTAGATTATGCGTTACATTTTTCCAGCTTCACTAAAAGGCTCATAATTTATATTTCACTGGCCATTTTCATTGTTGCGTACATTCTGGGTTATGTTATCTTCTTTTACAAAATGATGTATTTTATTCAAGCAGAGGGTCAAGTTATCAGCAGATGACCTGATCTTGTGTGAGCTGATATTAGAAGTTTATTACAATTTGCCTTGTGTCCAAGGACCCACACCTTGTTCTCACCATATGATACTTTTCTGCTAAATTGTGACCTCTCTCAAATTTTCTGAAAAGATCCAATTGTTTACCAAATTCTAAATTGATAGTACTTGACTCTGTCTTCATAGCAGCAAATAGTTACTGAAATCTCAGCTCAGGTATTTCTGCATATCAGCTATTGTTTTCTTTCGGATCCTGTTGTCTGGCCCAAAATATGCCTACATTATGACCCAGTGAAAGGCTGGAAAATAATTTATATTCAGATTTTGGGGCTCTCCTTCTACGATTTCCCCTTTCCTTCAATTTCCTGTTATTCTGTAATCCAAAACTCTGATATCTCTACCTAGTAAGGCCACTGAATTCTGTTGAACTCTAGTCCTTGTGTGTTAGGCAGGCAACGGAGTGGCCTTCTGGAAAAGTCAGTTAAATAGAGACCTCATCCAGAGGGTTTCCCTTTTCTCTAGAGTATATCCTCCAGTTTCAGTCATATTTGGTCACCCTGGAAAATCTTTAAAAAGTAGTTAATTGTCATTGGTAAGAGGGTTCATCTAATAAAATCTACTAATCAATTATTAGAAGCAGTAAGGCTCTGCTAGATGTACATGTACATACATATAAATTTTATATCTATTACCATCTCTTTCCAGAAAATTTCTAATCCTGCATGTTCACCAGTGATATTTGGGAGTATTCTTCCTAAATTCCTAAGAACAAAAGATGTTATATAACTTCTAAAACATTTATAGCCATACAAACAACATAAAGTGATATGTTTTTATGACTTTAATTTGCATTTTTTTGGCTACTAACCTATGTTTGGCTATGATTTTGATTTGCTTTTTTACTTTTTTAAATTCACATTGCTTTTTTAGTTTATAATTAATGTTCAGTTTTTACCTTGTCAGTTTGTGAGAGCTCTTTCTAGAAGTACAGCAGGTCCTCAAATAACATCAATTCCATTCCACCTCATTTTGTTTTAATACTGATGAGAAGAAAATCAATATCAAGCCAGGTCCACTCTCTGAGTGGAGTGTGTTCATTCTCTCTTGTTTGGATGGGTTTCCCCTGGGTATTCTGGTTTTCTCCCACACCCCAAATATGTGCGTGTTTGGTGAATTGGCATGTTTACTTGATCCCCATCTGAGTTAGCATGGATGTGTGTGTGAGTGTGCTTTGTAATAAGATGGGGGCCTATCCAGGCATAGTTCCTGCCTTGGGCCGTGAGGTTCCAGGACAGGCTCTGGCCACCTGCCACCCTGAGCTGGACTAACCATGTTGGAAAATGAATGAATGAATGAATGAATACAAATTTTTGTCAAATAGAAATTTGGGGAAAATTTCCAACCTGCTTAAGATAAGCATGCAATGGCAAAATAATAAACAATAAAGTGTGGTTAAAATAAAAAACAATGAACCCACCATAATGGCTATTGTTCATTTTTGAACTGTGTGGTGGTACAAAATGCACATCACAATTTTCATTTTGTACACATTTATTTGATTTAACTCACCACTGAGACTAATGCTTTCATTCATCGAGTCACCAAAAATTTGATAAATAATTACCTTTTTAGTTTTGATTAATGTTTCTTAAATACATGGATAGCTCATATCGACTTCAGTGTTTAATAAAAGAAGTATTTTGGGTCTTTGTCTAGAAATTTGGTGGTGCTTTTGTGACCTGAAATATGCAGTAGAAACCAAACTCTTGTTTATGCCAAATTGGATAATGGTAAAGTTGGTTTTTTATGTCATTTCTATGGAAGTTGCAGTTTCCTAGATCCTATCAATGATATTAAAGATTTTCTGTATTAAAGTATATGTTTTACCATTAGAATTTGTTGCATAATATATTTTGTTTTACAATCAGAATTATCTAATTAAGTCTGAAGTTTAATCAATATCATAGAACGAACACAAAGTAAGGCCATTTAATAAGGGAAATATAAACATAAATAAATAACTAATAATTCCATGGTGCTTAAAAAGTGCTGGGCATTGTGCCAAAAAAATATATTTATACATTTAATCCTTCGAGCAATCCTAGGATTAAAGAACTATTCTTATTCCCATGTTAATAAAGTAAAATAGGTACTCTGTTTAGTATATTGCCCAAGGAAACAACTATGAGTAAATGGAAAAGTCAAATTTTAAATCTCGCCAGTCTTGCTCATGACCTGCATTTGTAGGCATCACAAAATACTGTTTCATGTATATATGTACAGAAGTATTTTATTGACAATGTTTTTTGCCTGTTCCTCAAATCAGATTACTCTTGGTCTTAAAATACGATTATTAATTTCATTTTAAAACCAGTTATTTACTATGTTTTTTTCTACATATATCAAAATATAGGAGCACACAAGTTTGTTGATATTTTAGTTCTTATTTTAAATTCAGGGAGTACATGTGAACATTGGTTACAAGCGCATACTGCATGAAGTTGAGGTTTGAGGAAAAACTGAACCTATCACTCAAGTAGTGACCATGGTATTCAATGGTAATTTTTAAATCCCTGCCGTGTCCCCACTTTTGTTGTAGTTCACAGTATCAATTGTTCTCATCTTCATGTCCATGAGTATCCAGTGTTTAGCTCCCACTCATAAGTAAGAACATGCAATATTTGGTTTTCTGTTCCTGTGTTCATTAACTTAGGTTAAGGCCTCCAGCTACATCCATGTTGTTGCAAAGGACATGATTTCATTCTTTCTTATTGCTGCGTAGTATTGCATGGAGTATTTATACCATGTTTTCTTTATGCAATCCACCATTGATGGGCATCTAGGTTGATTTCACATTTTTGTTGTTGTAAATAGCACTGAAATGAACATGGGAGTACATGTATCTTTTTGGTAAAATAATTTATATTCTTTTGATATATACCCAGTAATGGGATTGCTGGGATGAATCGTAGCTCTGTTTTTCGTTCTTCGAGAAATCTCCAAACTGCTTACCTCAGGAGATTAATTAATTTACACTGCCACCAGTGGTGCATAAGTTTTCCCTTTTCTACACAGCCTCACCAGCATCTGTTTTTTTTTTTTTTTTTTTTTTTTTTTTTTGGCTTTTTAATAATAGTCATTCTGGTATTTCATGGTAGTTTCTATTTTCATTTCTCTGATGATTAATGATGTGGAGAATTTTTCATAAGCTTGTTGACTGCATGCATGTCTAGTTTTGAGAAGTGTCTGTTCATGTCCCTTGTCCATTTTTTAACGAGGTGGTTTGTTTTTTGCTTGTTGATTTGTTTAACTTCCTTATAGATTATGGATACTAGGCCCCCGTTGGATGCGTAGTTTCCAAATATATTTTCCCAGTCTGTAGTTTGTCTGTTTACTCAATTGGTAGTTTCCTTTGCTATGCAGAAGCTCTTTAGTTTAATTGGGTCCCATTTGTTCATTTTTGTTTTTGTTTCAATCGTTTCTGTGGATGTAGTCATAAATTATTTGCCAAGGCTTTGGCCAGGAAAATATTTCATAGAGTTTCTTCTATGATTTTTATAGTTTTAACTCTTACACTTAAGTCCTTTATCAGTCTTGAGTTAATTTTTGTATGTTGTAAGATGTATGGGCCCAGTTTCATTCTTCTGCTTATGGATGTCCAATTATCCCAGCACCATTTATTGAATGGGGAGTCTTTTCCCTGGTTGATTATTTTTGTTGACTTTGTCAAAGATCAGTCAGTTTGGGGTATGGCTTCATTTCTGGGTTTTCTAATCTGTTACATTGGTCTATGTGTTTGTTTTCGTACCAGTACATTCTGCATTGGTTACTGTAGCCTTGTAGTATAGTTTGAAATGTGATGACTCCAGCTTTATTCTTTTTGCTTAGGATTGCTTTGGCTATTCTATCTCTTTTTTTGGTTTCATATGAATTTTAGAATAGCTTTTTCTAATTCTATGAAAAAATGACGTTGATAGTTTGATAAGAATAGGGTTGAATCCATATATTGCTTTGGGCTGTATGATCATTTTAAGAATATTGATTCTTCCAATTCGTGAGCATGAAATGTTTTTCCATTTGTTCGTGTCATCTCTGATGTCTTTCAGCAGTGTTTTGTAGTTCTCCTTGTAGATATCTCTCACCTCCTTGATTTGCTATATGCATAAGTACTTTATTTTTTTGTGGCTGTTATAAATGGGATTGTGTTCTTGATTTGGTTCTTACCTTGAACATTATTGGTGTATATAAATACCAGTGATTTTTGTATGTTGATTTTTTATCTTGAAACTTTACTGAAGTAATTTATCAGTTCCGGGAATCTTCTGGGAAAATATTTAGGGTTTTCTAAGTATAGACAGTCATATCACCAGTGAAGAGTATTAATCTAACTACTTCTTTTCCTATTTGGATAGTTTAATTTATTTCTTTCTTGTCATAATTTTCAGCATTTCAAATAACAAATTTTTTTTATATATTTATCCCAGAAAATGATTATACTTTCCTTTAAAAGAGGTAATATGATATATTCATATTTTCCCCCAGAGTGAGAAAGGGAAATGTAGTATTTGACTTCGCAAATTAAGATTGAGTTAGTAAATTAACATACATGAAAGATGATTTGTAATGATAATGACTCATTAAAGTCTTTGTATGTCCACCCTTATAAAATATATGTTTTATAATCCATAGTTTTACTTTGTAGATAGTGGTTTCTTAGTATATATTTGTTAAATTGAATCATGACCAAAAAAAATACAGATGGCTCTTGTAAAGAATCATGTCAATTTTACTAATGCATTCTACCATGACACTTTACAAAAATAAGCAACATAAAAATGATAATTATATTGTTAAAGAGTGTCCCCACATGTTGTGAAAGTATCACAGAGCCTCCCTTTCTACAGCAAATCACATCCTTTCTACACCAAATCAGATCCTGTTGTCAGTGCCAAAATAGATGGCACAGGAAATCCACCACAACACAGACCATCTGCAAGAAACATCTGAGAGAGACTTCTGGTTTTAGGCTTGAATACCAACCAATCAGACTTCACTTGCCCCAGCCAATCAGGTTTCAGCTTTACTAACCAGTCAGAATTCAGCTACACCTACCACTCTGAACTAAGCTAGTTTTAATCCTTTATTTCCCAAAACGGATCAGATTGAGAATTTGGGTAGAAACTTTTTATATAAAACCTGAACCCTTTCTTTCTTCTCTGGAGTGCACCTTCATTTTACACCGAAGGCTATGTCTCCTAGTTTGCAAACTGTTCACTGGAATAAAGTCTTTTTCCTCCAAATTCCTTTTCAGAGAACCTTTGTTTCACAATATATTGATTTTTACCTTGTTGAAATACATGTGAGTAGATCTGAAATAAAAGATACTAATTAAATTGCACCACAGGATCTCATGAAGATAAAGAGAAATCCTACAGAGATAATGCTGGATGGGAAATTATTAGTCAGTAATAAGAATTTGAGTGATTGAATAAATATAGCTTTAAAAGTTGATGTTTGTTATTCAACTTGGCATCTGTGACATAAAGGGAATAAAAGATTTTCCCATACCACTGTGTCTCTGAGGTATGTAGTTCAAATAGCAGTGACATCTATCTACCTAGAGAAACAGGCATGAACATCTCTGTCTATAACTTCTTTCCATTCTACAAATTGAGATTGTGTATGAGTATCCTCACATGTTGCACAATTAAAATTACCTTTAGCAACAGGAAAAAGAAAAAAAAAAAAGATAAATGGTTTTAACAGAAAGATTTCTGTTAGTTTTCCATATCAAAGACAAGGTGATCAGGAGATTAGAGGGAACTCAATACCCATGATGCATGCCTCAGAGGACTGAAGTTAAGTGTAGTCTAACAGTGTACTGCTTGTGTTTGCATAATGGCTCTCTATTTCCATCGGTGCCAGAAGACATTCTTTTATATCCTGAGAATATGGATCTAGCTCTTATTCCCAACAAAGTCAAACTCTGACTAAAAGTAACCTAGATCAAAATCAGCCTCTAGGGGTAAAATGTGATATAACATAAATCTATGGCATTTACATATTTTTTTCCTTGTGTGAGAGTAAAAGCATCTCTTCAAAAGCAGTATAAGATAACCATGTTTAGAGATTAAACCAACTATATTTATACACATTTATCTTAGAGTCATGCTTCCAGCAAATGCTACTTTCTGAAACACAAGCTCAAACTTGATTTTTTAAAATAGTTTTTGGCCTATATTAACTATCACAAGGCTACACTTTTTAAAACAGAATTAATTCTCACATTTATTACTTTTTGAAAATCTAATACCTTTATGGTCTGTTTATATCCATTAAGTCAAATTCTTATTATACTGATTTACCTTTAATTCTAGGTCATGACATGAGAAGCAGCAAAAGAAATGAGGAACATAGTAGCAGCATCACTGACACTAGAAAAGACAGTTGAAATCAGAAAATAAAATAAAGCCATACATAAAGCTTTATAAAAAAGCCATAAAACAATTATGAAACAAAAATAAATATATTTGAACATTGTAAAAATCACATTGGATTTGTTTTATTTTTGTATTATCACTTAAAAAGAAAGAAAATACTTGCTTACATTGTATGTAATATATTACATATGTATATATTTAACAACAGTATATGTATATTTATATGACATATATTTGCATGTATATATATGCACTTCTTTATTTAAAAAAGAAATAATGTCAAAATACAGAGTTACTTAATGCTGAATTATATATCAATGCCAAATTCTTTATAAAATCTCTCTTTAACTGGCACTATAGAATGAGCCATTATTATAAAAATATAAAAAAGTAAAGTATAAATATGACATGTATGTAAAATATTTGGTATTTGTTTAACTACCTCATACAATTTTTTGTGGTATTCTGTTAGATTCAGATGCAGTACAATATGTAAATTTACTTTAGATTGAAACTCAAAGCTTTTCTTTATGGGTAGGTAAATGGTTTTGGTTTCTTGTTTTTAAAAAACAAACATTAATATAATTATTGACATTTATATCTAAATGATATCTATATCTGAAACATGAAAGTAATTCTATACAAGGAATTATATAAAAAGGAAGTTGATAACCAGCTTTTCTAATCTTTTAAGTAGTATAATAAGACCAATGCTTTGCCATTTTACTAAAAATACGTATTCATGCTATTGTCAAGAGGACAAATTATTTATATGTTTTAAATAACTCTTTCACACTGAGGAAAGAGTAGTTTAAACTGCTGAATACATTTATGATATTTAAACTTCATGATGTGAATTAAATAATGGTTTTAGCTAAGATAATTTTACAGTAAGCTCTAATAGATTTTAGGAAAAGAAGCATACATAACATTATTTATGGATATAAAATTTTCTGTTAATTATATACCCACAGAAAAGATAATTTACTTTAAACTATTTTAATCTTTAATTTTAGATTTATTCATGATACACTTTCCCAGCTCTGAAATTAGAGGATTTTGTTTTCACTTAATGCATTATTATTAACTTCGTTTCTCTAAGAATTAACAGTCAGATGGTTCTAATCAAGCAAACTCTTTCCATTAAGAAATGCAAACACATATCAGATTTTATCATGTGATTTGTGTTTGAGTTAGATCTAGCCATTCAAAACAACTAGTTTTCAACTCACATTTTGGTCCTAGTGCTAAACCTCCTTTAAAAAATAATATTTTTCTAGAACTGTAAAACTATACTTACATTACTTGAGTTAAAAAAAGAAAGCTACTACTTATAAATATGCAAGTATAAAGAAAATCCAAAGCCAATACATGTGTTTTACAATCTTATTGGTCGTTAATTTTTTTTTCAAGCTCTACAAATGAGGCAAAACATAGCCAGCAAGTTATTTGAGTATCAATGGGACATCACCAGCCTAGAGAAGAATCATTAGACTCTAAGGGACATATAACTCTGACAAACTATTTACAATTAAATAAATTCCACACACGTAGACATTTACAGCTTTGGTGCTTTACATATATCAGTGTCATTTAATCTTTACAATAACCCTATACTGTATTTTTGCTACATATGCTACATATGCAAAGTCTTCTAACTATTACAGATATGTCGGTTAGGAGGACTGGCTCCATTTATATACAAGAAAATTACAATTCAGAGTTTAAATAACTTAATTCATACAGCTAATAAATGATGAAGTTGGGAATTCTAATCTATCTGTCTCCTGAGCTCATGCTTTTTCACACTTAACATTCACAAATTATCTCAAAGTAATTCTTATTTTGAATGATAAAAGTAAGATTTTATGGTCATAGAGTTCAATCACATATCCAGGTCTTAAATTGCCACAAATAGGTGCTATACACACTATACATTAGAGAGAAAACACTGAATTTCAAAATAACCTTTGCTGTTTCGCGACACCTCTCCCTTTCCTCTACCCTTACCCCAGCCAACACTTAGAGAGATCTTCTTTATATCCAAATGATATGTATAATAAATTGAATTCCTTTTCAGGAATCTGGTTTACCAACGTTTTAACCTTATGTCTCTCTTCATCACCCTGCCAAATCTTTTGTAATTATACTTCATGAAGTGTTTTAAGTCTTCTCTTAACTTTCCTGAGGCTCTCTCTTGAATGTATTTTATCTAATCATATGTTCTTACTCTAATTTGGGGGCAAAAATATCATTTTCTATTTCATATTATCTCATAAGATGTTTTTCTCACATTTTATTTTATTGTTTCATTGTCCTTATTAGTATTTTCTCTACCTTCCCTTTTAGCACCATCTGTGAGTTCTCTGACTTTGCATTTACTCTCTTTTAACAACAATTAGGATGGTAAATAAGATTAAGCTGCACTAATCTTTGTTTTGTCCCCAGTAGGTTATTTCCAATTTTTGCACTGTCTCATACTAATAACCCTGTTAACAGCTTCATAGAAATATCGTAATAAGCGTTCTGAACCAAATTCAACTGAATTCACTAGTTTACTACTGGGCATGATATGAATACATTCTGTAATTGAAAAATTTATAACATTACTTTTTAAAACCTGAAATAATTGCACTTTCATTAGCTTTACATATTTTTCATTGCTTAGTCATTATCAATTTCAGGTAAAGTTATACATGCAGAATTATTCTAGTTATTCTTTAAAGACATATTTTTTCTGAATACTATTTATCTGAAAAAATAAATTGTATTGTTAAATCATATATTAATATTTCAATCTACATAATCTTTACATTAAGTAAATCATTATTTGTTGTTGATTAACGTGAAGGTAGGATAAAAATGACAGAAGCCACAAACATTCTCTGTAAAGTATAGAAGCCTTTAAAATTTAGTCCCAATACAGAAGTTCTTCTAAGTTTTCTATTTTTCCCTGTATAAATGATAAAGAAATTTACTCAGTCTCCCAAGAACTGGGCATGAGATTGGCAACATGGGTAGAATGAAAAAGCAGTTTGGAACTTTAAAATAATCAGTTCTTCCAAACTAATCAGTCATTCAGTTACTTCCAAATTAATCCAGTCTTTCAGATTTATTTTTATTTTTACCAGTGTTCTTTGTATTTTTCCAACGTTGTTCAAGAGAAACAATGCATATGTGGTATGAGACAACTGTTCACCTTTTCCCACTTTGGTTTTCACAGATTTGTACTGGGAGGGTCTCATATTCTGAGGTTTTTAGGTGTCAGACACGATTTCCAAGTTTTCCACTGTTATTTGATGTTTTATTTTCCTTACTTACATGATATATAATGACTGCTCAGAGCTAATTTTCTTTTAAGCTTTCATGCCTCCTCTGCACACATCATTCTACTGAGAGATCTCCAGTTTTGATCAAGACAATTTTCCAATTGCAAAACCCCAAAGAGAGTTTGCTAATTCTTACCTTCACCTTAAAAATTTCAGTAGAATGACCACATATACAATATAAATTTTAATTGTATTAAATAATAAATTTATAAAATATGACTAAGTTTAATTTGAAATGTATTTCATAATATGATATGTTTGGGTGAGGGAGAAGGGACAAGATGGAGGAAGGTGAACAAGAAGGCACAGCCCCTGTTGCTTCTGGGTTCTTCATCACCAACTTACCCGCGAGTGGGAAAATGCAGCCCACGCCCGGGAAAATGCAGATCAACTGAGCAGGCGCCCTGTGACATCAATCTGAGGAAACCGAAACTTACCCAGCCACGCCTATGGAGATGCCCCTATCAGGCCCTTATCCTGCCCAGTGCCCTCCCCCTTCCAGTACCAATGCATGAAAGTCTGCCGCGGGCAGGAGCGGGCGTGACTTCTTCGGCCCCTCTTACTGGTGGACCAGAGAACCTCACCTGAGAGTGCCAGCACAATTTCCCTGGCCCCCCACACCTGAGGACCAGAGAACCTCCCCCGAGAGTGTGCACGTATTTGCAATAAAAGACTGCCACTTTCTTATGTACTTTGGCCTCATGTTTAATTATTTAGCTCTCCTAAATTAAATTAAATTAAACAAAACATGATAAATATATTAATTTATTCATGCTACATATCATGAATAATAGGCTATTCACATTTATTTTGGAAATCATTTTTATTATTCAAATAAAAGAATAGTATACACTTTTCGTTTAAAGTAACACAATTGTTAAGCAAAGTGGCTTTCAATTTATTTGTTTTCTCTTTACAAAATATATAGATTTAATTGTAAGGGGAATCACTAGAAAAAATGTGATGCTTAATTTTCAGTAGAAAAAAGCATAACCTCTCCTTCCATACTAAATAAAAATTGGCCTTTGGAATTCCATAAGGATGCTAACTTCCTAGTTTGCAAGTTAGATGTGAAGCTGTGTGACGGGTTAGTTTTATGTGTTCATTTGACAGGCCACCAGGAGCCTAGATATTTTGTTAAATACTCTTCTTAGTGTGTGTATGAGGATGTTCCTAGATGAGATAACATTTGAATCATGGATTGAATAAAGCAGATAATCCTCCCATTGTGAGTGAGCCTCATCCAGTACATTGAAGGTCTGAATAAAATGAAAGGCTGGGTAAAAAAAAATTCTCTTCCTCTGCCTGACAATCCTTGAGTTGGGTTTTTGTTCTCCTGCCTTCAGGGTTAGGAACTTACATCATTGACTCTTTGGTTCTCAGGCCTTTGGACTAAAACTGGAATTATACCATCAGCTCCAACAGGTCTCCAACTTCCTGAATGTGGTTCTTGGGACCCTCAGCCTCCATCTTGTGTGAGCCAATACCCTACATTAATCTTAACACATATATATCTTATTGCTTCTTTTTCTCTCAAGAATTAAGACTAACCCAACCTGTAATAGACATGTATTCTATGTTTTTATTGTGGACTCACAAGTGAAAAAAACATAAGGTTATTCCAAGAAGTAATATGTAAAGCAGCTAAATTATAAATGTATAAAAATAAAAATGTCTAAATCATTAGCTAGCTGCATTCATCATAGTACCACATTAACAATTAGTTGTGATTATTGCCTCCTCTATGGTGCAGTTTGTCATGAATCCAGTACTACTTTACAATTTAATATTCCTTTAAAATAGCCATTTTTCAAGGAGTGAACATCAGATGGGCAAATAATAAAACACAGATGGACGCAAATATAGAAAGCAAGAAAATCAGTGTTCAAAGTTAGGTGAATTTCTAGGGTAAATTTAAGTGATTCAATACGCCCATAGTACAGGTTGTTAATCAGCCACAGACAATACTTCAGACAGATTCAACTCTGTGTATTCATTTAGAAACACTGATGTAGCTTTCTGTAAGCAAAGACAATAATTATGAACTCATAAAATTTCCCCAAAACAGTTAAAAATAACTTTGGCAACAACACTCTGAAATGATTTTATATATATTTTACATTTAACAATATTTGTTTACCATAAATGCACTGTATTTAATTATTATGACTACATCTTTCCATAAAATGTTAAAAATTATATTAGGTTAAAGAGTTCAATAAATAAACAATAATATGCAGAAATAATTATTATCTCTTGTCTTTCAAAAACTCATCTTGGGTTTATGATACAGACATGATAGATACCTCAATTAAAAAGGGGAATTCATTTTGTCATAGCAACTCTTCTGTCTATAGACCTGTGAATAAAACATCAAGCAGTAAAAGCTACATTATTAATTAAACTACATATCCCTTAGCCCAATTATCTACAAGTGATAAATATAAATTGTTTATCCCTACAAGTTTCTCCAATGCTAATTCTTATTTATTGGCTTTGAAAAATATACGTATTTGTTTGAATATACCTATGTGATATTTCATTAAATAACCAATTTTAAAACAATAAGAACAAAATACTTGGAGGAAAAAATAATGTGTAGAGTGAGTGCATTTTAGAAAATAATTTTAAATTGATTATTTTGTATATTCTGCATCAAACACAGTTAATAATGGTAGTCTGTATATCCACAGTCAAGTTAGAATAAATAAAATTTGAATTTTCTGCAAAATATTTAAAATGGTATAAATTAATTTACTAAACCTAATGCAATTAAATTAATTCTCACATTTAACAAAAAGTTACTATTTTAAAGTACTTTTACAATTTAACCATCTAGTTTCAAACAACACAGTTACAATTATGATACTACCAATACTCATATAATCATTGTTTTGTTTCTTAAACTTAGATATTAGGCATCATTATAATTTATTCTTTATTTTCTAACTGAAAGGATATGCTTTCCCATATAAGAAAAAATCTTTTATTTTATTTTATTTTACTTTTTTTTATTTTTTTTATTTTTTTTTTTTGTTATACTTTAAGTTCTAGGGTACATGTGCATAACGTGCAGGTTTGTTACATATGTATACTTGTGCCATGTTGGTGTGCTGCACCCATCAACTCGTCAGCACCCATCAATTCATCATTTATATCATGTATAACTCCCAATGCAATCCCTCCCCCCTCCCCCCTCCCCATGATAGGCCCCAGTGTGTGATGTTCCCCTTCCTGAGTCCAAGTGATCTCATTGTTCAATTCCCACCTATGAGCGAGAACATGCGGTGTTTGGTTTTCAGTTCTTGTGACAGTTTGCTAAGAATGATGGTTTCCAACTGCATCCATGTCCCTACAAAGGACGCAAACTCATCCTTTTTTTGGCTGCATAGTATTCCATGGTGTATATGTGCCACATTTTCTTAATCCACTCTGTCACAGAGGGACATTTGGGTTGATTCCAAGTCTTTGCTATTGTGAATAGTGCCGCAATCAACATATGTGTGCATGTGTCTTTGTAGTAGAATAATTTATAATCCTTTGGGTATATACCCAGTAGTGGGATGGCTGGGTCATATGGTACATCTAGTTCTAGATCCTTGAGGAATTGCCATACTGTTTTCCATAATGGTTGAACTAGTTTACAATCCCACCAACAGTGTAAAAGTGTTCCTATTTCTCCACATGCTCTCCAACACCTGTTGTTTCCTGACTTTTTAATGATTGCCATTGTAACTGGTGTGAGATGGTATCTCATTGTGGTTTTGATTTGCATTTCTCTGATGGCGAGTGATGATGAGCATTTTTTCATGTGTCTGCTGGCTGTATGAATGTCTTCTTTTGAGAAATGTCTGTTCATATCCTTTGCCCACTTTTTAATGGGGTTGTTTGTTTTTTTCTTGTATATTTGTTTGAGTTCTTTGTAGATTCTGGATAATAGCCCTTTGTCAGATGAGTAGATTGCAAACATTTTCTCCCATTCTGCAGGTTGCCTGTTCACTCTGATGGTAGTTTCTTTTGCTGTGCAGAAGCTCTTTAGTTTAATTAGATCCCATTTGTCAATTTTGGCTTTTGATGCCATTGCTTTTGGTGTTTTACACACGAAGTCCTTGCCCATGCCTATTTCCTGAATGGTACTACCTAGATTTTCTTCTAGGGTTTTTATGGTATTAGGTCTAACATTTAAGTCTCTAATCCATCTTGAATTAATCTTCGTATAAGGAGTAAGGAAAGGATCCAGTTTCAGCTTTCTACTTATGGCTAGCCAATTTTCGCAGCACCATTTATTAAATAGGGAATCCTTTCGCCATTTCTTGTTTTTCTCAGGTTTTGTTAAAGATCAGATGGCTGTAGATGTGTGGTATTATTTCTGAGGACTCTGTTCTGTTCCATTGGTCTATATCTCTGTTTTGGTACCAGTACCATGCTGTTTTGGTGACTGTAGCCTTGTAGTATAGTTTGAAGTCTGGTAGCGTGACGCCTCCAGCTTTGTCCTTTTGACTTAGGATTGTCTTGGCAATGCGGGCTCGTTTTTGGTTCCATATGAACTTTAAAGCAGTTTTTTCCAATTCTGTGAAGAAACTCATTGGTAGCTTGATGGGGATGGCATTGAATTTACAAATAACCTTGGGCAGTATGGCCATTTTCACGATATTGATTCTTCCTATCCATGAGCATGGAATGTTCTTCCATTTGTTTCTGTCCTCTTTGATTTCACTGAGCAGTGGTTTGTAGTTCTTCTTGAAGAGCTCCTTTACATCCCTTGTAAGTTGGATTCCTAGGTATTTTATTCTCTTTGAAGCAATTGTGAATGGAAGTTCATTCTTGATTTGGCTCTCCGCTTGTCTGTTACTGGTGTATAAGAATGCTTGTGATTTTTGCACATTAATTATATATCCTGAGACTTTGCTGAAGTTGCTTATCAGCTTAAGGAGATTTTGGGCTGAGACGATGGGGTTTTCTAAATATACAATCATGTCATCTGCAAACAGGGACAATTTGACTTCTTCTTTTCCTAACTGGATACCCTTGATTTCTTTCTCTTGTCTGATAGCCCTAGCCGGAACTTCCAACACTATGTTGAATAGGAGTGGTGAGAGAGGGAATCCCTGTCTTGTACCAGTTTTCAAAGGGAAATTTTCCAGTTTTTGCCCATTCAGTATGATATTAGCTGCGGGTTTGTCACAAATAGCTCTTATTATTTTGAGGTACGTTCCATCAATACCGAATTTATTGAGGGTTTTTAGCATGAAGGGCTGTTGAATTTTGTCAAAAGCTTTTTCTGCATCTATTGAGATAATCATGTGGTTCTTGTCTTTGGTTCTGTGTATATGCTGGATTACGTTTATTGATTTGCGAATGTTGAACCAGCCTTGCATCCCAGGGATGAAGCCCACTTGATCATGGTGGGTAAGGTTTTTTATGTGCTGCTGAATCCGGTTTGCCAGTATTTTATTGAGGATTTTTGCATCGATGTTCATCAGGGATATTGGTCTAAAATTCTCTTTTTTTGTTGTGTCTCTGCCAGGCTTTGGTATCAGGATGATGTTGGCCTCATAAAAAGAGTTAGGGAGCATTCCCTCTTTTTCTATTGATTGTAATAGTTTCAGCAGGAATGTTACCAGCTCCTCCTTGTACCTCTGGTAGAATTCAGCTGTGAATCCATCTGGTCCTGGACTTTTTTTGGTGGGTAGGCTATTAATTATTGCCTCAATTTCAGAGCCTGCTATTGGTCTATTCAGGGATTCAACTTCTTCCTGGTTTAGTCTTGGGAGAGTGTAAGTGTCCAGGAAATTATCCATTTCTTCTAGATTTTCTAGTTGACTTGCATAGAGGTGTTTATAGTATTCTCTAATGGTAGCTTGTATTTCTGGGGGTCGGTGGTGATATCCCCTTTATCATTTTTTATTGCGTCTATTTGATTCCTCTCTCTTTTCTTCTTTATTAGTCTTGCCAGCAGTCTGTCAATTTTGTTGATTTTTTCAAAAAACCAACTCCTGGATTCATTGATTTTTTGGAGGGATTTTTGTGTCTCTATCTCCTTCAGTTCTGCTCTGATCTTAGTTATTTCTTGCCTTCTGCTAGCTTTTGAATGTGTTTGCTCTTGCTTCTCCTGTTCTTTTAATTGTGATGTTAGAGTGTCAATTTTAGATCTTTCCAGCTTTCTCTTGTGGGCATTTAGTGCTATAAATTTCCCTCTACACACTGCTTTAAATGTGTCCCAGAGATTCTGGTATGTTGTATCTTTGTTCTCATTGGTTTCAAAGAACATCGTTATTTCTGCTTTCATTTCCTTATGTACCCAGTAGTCATTCAGGAGCAGGTTGTTCAGTTTCCATGTAAAGTGGTTTTGATTGAGTTTCTTAGTCCTGAGTTCTAGTTTGATTGCACTGTGGTCTGAGAGACAGTTTGTTATAATTTCTGTTCTTGTACATTTGCTGAGGAGTGCTTTACTTCCAATTATGTGGTCAATTTTGGAATAAGTGTGATGTGGTGCTGAGAAGAATGTATATTCTGTTGATTTGGGGTGGAGAGTTCTATACATGTCTATTAGGTCCACTTGGTGCAGAGATGAGTTCAATTCCTGTATATCCTTGTTAACTTTCTGTCTCGTTGATCTGTCTAATGTTGACAGTGGAGTGTTGAAGTCTCCAATTATTATTGTATGGGAGTCTAAGTCTCTTTGTAAGTCTTTAAGGACTTGCTTTATGAATCTGGGTGCTGCTCTATTGGGGACATATATATTTAGGATAGTTAGCTCTTCCTGTTGAATTGATGCCTTTACCGTTATGTAATGGCCTTCTTTGTCTCTTTTGATCTTTGATGGTTTAAAGTCTGTTTTATCAGAGACTAGGATTGCAACCCCTGCTTTGTTTTGTTCTCCATTTGCTTGGCAGATCTTCCTCCATCCCTTTATTTTGAGCCTATGTATGTCTCTGCATGTGAGATGGGTCTCCTGAATACAGCAGACTGATGGGTCTTGACTCTTTATCCAGTTTGCCAGTCTGTGTCTTCTAATTGGATCATTTAGTCCATTTACATTTAAGGTTAATATTGTTATGTGTGAACTTGGTCCTGCCATTATAATATTAACTGGTTATCTTCCTAGCCTCGATGGTCTTTACATTTTGGCATGTTTTTGCTTCTTTAGTGCTTCCTTCAGGGTTTCTTGTAAGGCAGGCCTGGTGGTGACAAAATCTCTAAGCATTTGCTTATCTGTAAAGGATTTTATTTCTCCTTCACTGATGAAACTTAGTTTGGCTGGATATGAAATTCTGGGTTTAAAATTCTTTCTTTAAGAACGTTGAATATTGGCCCCCACTCTCTTCTGGCTTGTAGAGTTTCTGCCGAGAGATCTGCTGTTAGTCTAATGGGCTCCCCTTTGTGGGTAACCCGACCTTTCTCTCTGGCTGCCCTTAAGATTTTTTCCTTCATTTCAACTTTGGTGAATCTGGCAATTATGTGTCTTGGAGTTGCTCTTCTCGAGGAGTATCTTTGTGGCATTCTCTGTATTTCCTGAATTTGAATGTTGGCCTGCCCTACTAGGTTGGGGGAGTTCTCCTGGATGATATCCTGAAGAGTGTTTTCTAACTTGGTTCCATTTTCCCCCTCACTTTCAGGCACCCCAATCAGATGTAGATTTGATCTTTTTACATAATCCCATACTTCTTACAGGCTTTGTTCATTTCTTTTTCTTCTTTTTTCTTTTGGTTTCTCTTCTCACTTCATTTCATTCATTTGATCCTCAATCGCTGATCCTCTTTCTTCCAGTTGATCGAGTCGGTTTCTGAAGCTCATGCATTTGTCACGTATTTCTCGTGTCATGGTTTTCATCTCTGTCATTTCGTTTATGACCTTCTCTGCATTAATTAGTCTAGCTGTCAATTCTTCCACTCTTTTTTCAAGATTTTTAGTTTCTTTGCGCTTGGTACGTAATTCCTCCTTTAGCTCTCAGAAGTTTGATGGACTGAAGCCTTCTTATCTCATCTTGCCAAAGTCATTCTCTGACCAGCTTTGATCCGTTGCTGGCGATGGGCTGCGCTCCTTTGCATGGGGAGATGCGCTCTTATTTTTTGAATTTCCAGCTTTTCTGCCCTGCTTTTTCCCCATCTTTGTGGTTTTATCTGTCTCTGGTCTTTGATGATGGTGACGTACTGATGGGGTTTTGATATAGGTGTCCTTCCTGTTTCATAGTTTTCCTTCTGACTGTCAGGACCCTCAGCTGTAGGTCTGTTGGAGATTGTTTGAGGTCCACTCCAGACCCTGTTTGCCTGGGTATCCGCAGCAGAGGTTGTGGAAGATAGAATATTGCTGAACAGCGAGTGTACCTGTCTGATTCTTACTTTGGAAGCTTCCTCTCAGGGGTGTACTCCACACTGTGAGGTGTGGGGTGTCAGACTGCCCCTGGTGGGGGATGTCTCCCAGTGAGGCTACTCAGGGGTCAGGGACCCGCTTGAGCAGGTAGTCTGTCCCTTCTCAGATCTCAACCTCCGTGTTGGGAGATCCACTGCTCTCTTCAAAGCTGTCAGACAGAGTCGTTTGCATCTGCAGAGGTTCTGCTGCTTTTTTGTTGTTGTTTTTTATCTGTCCCCTGTCCCCAGAGGTAGAATCTACAGAGACAGGCAGGTTTCCTTGAGCTGCTGTGAGCTCCACCCAGTTCAAGCTTCCCAGCGGCTTTGTTTACCTACTTAAGCCTCAGCAATGGTGGGCGCCCCTCCCCCAGCCTCACTGCTGCCGTTTCGGTTAGATCACAGACTGCTGTGTTAGCAATGAGGGAGGCTCCGTGGGCGTGGGACCCTCCTGGCCAGGTGTGGGATGTATTCTCCTGGTGTGCCCATTTGCTTGAAGCACAGTATTGGGGTGGGAGTTACCCAATTTTCCAGGTGTTGTTTGTCTCAGTTCCCCTGGCTAGGAAAAGGGATTCCCTTCCCCCTTGTGCTTCCCAGGTGAGGCGATGCCTCACCCTGCTTCAGCTCTCGCTGGTCGGGCTGTAGCAGCTGACCAGCACCAATTGTCCGGCACTCCCTAGTGAGGTGACCCCAGTACCTCAGTTGAAAATGCAGAAATCACTGGTCTTCTGTGTCGCTCGCACTGGGAGTTGGAGACTGGAGCTGTTCCTATTCGGCCATCTTGCTCCTACCCCCCAGGAAAAAAATCTTAATGTATAGCTATTATTTAAAAATTGTTTAATATCTTATGCCAACTTCATATATATATATATATATATATATATATATATATATATATATATATATATTTAACATCTTGTTGGCGAGATCCAGAATACACTTCATTTAGTATGTGGAGATTACACTTTTTTCTATTTGGTGCAATTTAGCAAAGCATGAGTAAAAACAATTAAATATATATCCAATTCTCAATGATTCACACTAATGGAGGGGAAAAAAGGTATATGTAGCATGAAGACAAAGTAAAAATCCTAACTCATTTTTAGCTTGAAAGTATAATTCATCACATCCATACCTTTCTGTGGCAGTTCACATTTAATATCTTTCTGTGGTAAAGTCCTGTTCATCAAAGCTTTAACATCAAGAGTTCAAATAACCTGACCAGACTCTTTTGAAATGTCAGGCGTGCAAAAAATAATTTAGAAAACTCACATGTTACTAAAGGTAAACTGGAATTAGAGCAACACAATCCACACTATTTATAAACATTCTTATTTTTTGATTTAATACATATGCAAACCTCCTTGGTAGTTATATTTATATTCTTTCATTTACCAAATATTTACTAGATGTTTGTTACCTTCTGGGCAACTTTTCATGTGCTGAAAATGTATCCTTGAAGTAAACATAGATCCTGCTTTCATAGACATTGCATTTTTTTTTACTGGGAATCAGATAATCAGCAACCAAAAAAATAGATATATGCCAGTGGAGGTAGATGTTAAGAAAAATAAGAATGGTGAGAATGCCATTTTAGATAGGGTTATCATAAAATATCTATTTATTATATATAATTTCAGTAGAGACACAAATAAAATGGAAAGTGATCCAAGAATACAGCTGAAGAAAATACTGAATGCAGAGGGAGCCACAAATGTAAAGGCCGTGTGGTGGGCTCAGCTTCCCATGTTTCAGGAACAGCAAAAGACCACATAGTATCTGAAGGTGAATGAGGGAAGCAGATTATGTAGGGCACTGTGTGGTTTGGGTTTTAGTCTGAATGATATAGGAAGCAACTGGAGGATTTTGAACAAGACTGATGTGCTCTGTCTTATAGCTTAACAGAATCTGTCATGTGGACTTTAACTGTAGAAAGAAAAGTATAGATCTGTGGTAACAACTTAGGGTGCTGTAAAAACTAAGATGGTGGTGGCAAGGAATATTTTGATCACGTATTTACTATAAGTTGTGTTGTTCTTATTTTTTTAGATCTATAAACTTATTTTTAGACATTTTTAGTTCACATTCTTGAGTATGACTACACTTTCCACTGCTTCATTAAAAAGTTACATAAAAAGGTCAATGATCACCTCATTCACTTTTCACTTTAACATCCCCTTTCAACTCCATTAAAATTACTCTTCCTAAGACCTCATAACCAATTCTGTTAAACACAATTTAAACTGAGCCTATGTAACTATTTTTTTCTTATTAGCCCTTTGGTTTTATCTTGACTTCCACAGAGATTTATTTTAGAAAGCATGAAGTGTATTTAGATCTGTTAAGCAAACCGAATTCTTTTTTTTTCCACAGTAGAAATATCATTTCTCCCATTGTGCCATGCACTTTCTCATTTCAATACTTTTGCCTTTCCGGCAACTCAAACTTTAATGCTTTCTCACTCTTCTTTACCTTCTTGACTCGAGGTCAAATGTCACTTAATCAGGAAAGTGCTTCTGCACCTGTAGGATCAGATACTGTGTTATATATTTTAATTCAGGGCAATGACCATACCTGTACTTTTACATGGAAACTGTGCCAACTTGATTTATATCTATCTCCTCCAATTATATTAGTGCTCTTGATAGAATGAGACCCCAACCCTAGACATGCCACAAATAGGAGTTCTAAAGATATTTGTTAATAAATTATTGGAAAATAACATCAAACTTACCTTCATTTGGGATTCCATTTTGTGTTCTGAATTCTTGTTGCCGGGAGTATGGATATTTTCTTTTATTTTTTTCACTAAAAATTTGAAGAAATACATTATATTCTGATTTTATTTCTACTAATGCTTCTGTTTGTGTTTTAAAATAGTCTTTCATCTATGTTTCTGTCCAAAACTTCCTCTCTTGTTATGCTTCCTAATCTCTGCGCCCTAACAGATTGAGATTTCTCTCATGCTCTGCTTCTCATTTTTTGTGCTTGTCAATGTTATAACCATCATTGTTGTAGTAGAATTACAAATTTATTGATACTTCTCTTTAAAAAGTAGATTTTATTGTGCATTTCTGTTGCAATAATACTTTAGGATATTTGCCATGGTTTTGTAATCATATTTATAATAATTATTTATTCATAGACAGCTATTTACAAGGCTCACAGTGGACTCTTTTATATTCCAATTTTCTTATTTTTTAATGAGCTCTTATTATTTTTTAAGAAATGTTATCCTGACTTCTGAAGGTAAGACATGGTTTTCGGGAGGAATTTGAGTAATTTTCAACAACATGTAGTTTAATAGAGTTGGCAGATAAAATGCAGGACACGCAGTTACATTGAATGTCAGATAAAGCACAAATAATTGTTTAGTAAAAGTGATTGCATTTATTTGCATGTCCTATACTATCGGGGGAACCCACCCCCAGTAATTCAATGTGAGTCCTTTTCTATTTTCCCTAAGAGTCAGTCGGTCTGAGAAATAAAGGGAAGGAGTACAAAAGAGAGAAATTTTTAAAGCTGGGCGTCTGGGGGAAATATCTCATGTCGGCAGGTTATGTGATGCCCCCCAAAGCTGCAAAACCAGCAAGTTTTTGTTATCATTAACAGTGATTTTCAAAAGGGGAGGCAGTGTGTGAATAGGGTGTGGGACACAGAGATCACATGCTTCACAAGGTAATAAAATATTACAAGGCAAATGGAGGCAGGGTGAGATCACAGGACCGGGACAAAATTAAAATTGCTAATGAAGTTTCAGGCACGCATTGTCATTGATAACATCTTATCAGGAGACAGGGTTTGAGAGCAGACAACGGGTCTGACCAAAATTTATCAGGTGGGAATTTCCTTGTCCTAATAGGCCTTAGTGCACTATGGGAGACCGGGGCTTATTTCATTCCTTCTCTGCAAAGGTAAAAGACAGACATTCTTAGAGTGGCCATTTTAGATACCTTCCCCTAGGAAGGCATTCTCTTTCTCAGGGCTGTTCCTTGCTGAGAAAAAGAATTCAGCAATATTTCTCCTATTTGCTTTTGAAAGAAGAGAAATATGGCTCTGTTCTGCCTGACTTTCAGGCACCCAGACCTAATGGTTATCTCCGTTGTTTCCTGAACATCACTGCTATCCTGTTCTTTTATCAAGGTGTCGAGATTTCATATTGTTTAAACAATTTGTGCAGTTAACACGATCATGACAGGGTCCTAAGGTGACATACATCCTCAGCTTACAAAGATGACGGGATTAAGAGATTAAAGACGGGCATAGAAAATCACAAGAATATTGACTGGGGAAGTGATAAAAGTCCACGAAATCTTCACAGTTTTTGTTCAGAGACTGCAGTAAAGACAGGTGTAAGAAATTATAAAAGTATTAATTTGGGGAACTAATAAATGTCCATGAAATCGTCACAATTTATGTTCTTCTGCCATGGCTTCAGCCAGTCCGTCTGTTCGGGGTCCCTGACTTCCTGTGACACTATACACAGAGAGTAGGTAAGTAGGTGCCATTCTCTAATGCCATGCTAAATGTAGTAATCAATATTCTTTAACACAAACAAACAACAAAAAAAATTTTCCATAAAACTCTTGACAATTGCTTTGTGGCATTTTTAAAGTAGGAAACTATTTTTGGGTAGCCTTAATTTCTTCCTTGTTTAGAAAACTTATTTTCAGACTTAAATTCTTATTTAATAATGAGAATTTTTATAAATTATATGTGTCAATTAATTTTAAAATTAAATTTAAAATTATGGTTCCATTCTGGAATGTTAATTCATTTTCAAAATTATTTTTTTCACAGAAAGCCATGAAACTTAGATATTTCTTCCAGCAACTTTGACTCTTGCTTCTGTTCAATTTTCTATGAACTCCATTTATAATTGTTTCTGCTATGGCTTTCATATTTGTCATCTTTCTAATTATTATTATCATGTACATTTTTCTCCAAATTAGGGAAAACTTTTCAACCTTGTCTTGTACATTACTTATTATAATAGCAGATCAATATTTGTAATACTGTTTTTTCCTGCAGTATTTCTAATTCTATTTTAAATTATATTATTCTATTATGTGTTCTTATATTATCTTCTTTCTCAGCTAAATATTCAATCTTATTTATTTTTCTTATATTATCTTTATACCTTGCTTAATAAAGTCAATATATATTTGAAAAATATTTTTTAATACAGAACAGATGCCATGTAAAACGCGTTTTTTCTTCCTGAAGGAAATCTTCTCTCTCTCTCAGAACTATGCTCTTACCTTGCCTCTAGAAGAAAAATACCTTAATTTTTGTAATTTATAAAATGATTTAATGTTTATCATTATTGTAGTCATTCTATACATATTCATCCTTGAATAAGAAGAGATCTATTAATGCATTGCCTTTTCCCCTCAATAGTTTTGCTGTTCTTCTGAATGCAGTTAAAATTGCTTTCTTATTTAACCTGTTATATTGACTGATATAAGACAATATTGAAAATGCCATTATTCAGCAGTTGAGGCCATCCACAGTACTAAGACAGTTATCTTGACTCTGTCAGTGAAAGCTACCATAAAATCCAGCTCTAAAGTGTGGGTGGCATAGTATTATTGAGGCTATTTTTCCTCTCAATCTATGCACTTTGGAAATGTAGTGTTTAAATGACTGATAATTTCTGAGGTATATTTGGTTTAGGTATACCTGAATCTATGACTTTGAATGATATTATCTACACTCTCTCCCTCCTTTCATCTCCTGATGTTTTTCAATCCCCCCTTAGTTTTGCATCCCTTTGTGTGGTGGACACGTTTTCTCCTATTGAGTTGGAGTATCTTCCATTTGTGAGGATTGAGGTGCACTGGCAACCTCGCATAATAGAGAGCTTCTTTCTTCAAAAAGTAGTAAATCAATAAGAAAAAAAAATTAAGAAAACTTAATAACCAGGTTAGATTTATTCTGAGCCACTTGGAAAAAAAATTATCAGAATGAGCTTCAGTTATTGTTAAAGACATCATATATATGTAGCCATAGTCCATGTAGGTAGGTTATTGCTATTGTCTTCTTCTACCTCCTACCTTAGATCACATGGATTAAAAATTTTAAAATATTATGCAGGAAATAAATATATATAAATAAATATAGCAAATTATTGAACATTTCCACACTCAAGTTCCAAATCTGGAATATTGGGGTGCCATATAGACCCAATTGGTCAGACTTTTTGCAACTTCTGATTTTGCCATCTATATTCCAATAATATAGTCAACAAACAGCACTCTTTCTAAATGCAAAATATTTAATTATTAGGGAGAAATGGGTATAATAGCAATAAAAATGCCTATTTAAAAATGAGACAAAAGGAAGAATGTTAGCAATCAGAGCTGTTCCCCAAGACATCGTAAACTCCCTTCTTGCATTAAAAAAGAAAAAAAAAAAAATTATCCTTCACTGTCCTCTTAAATCTAGGCATAATGATGTGGACTTCTTTAATAAATATATTATAATTTGGAACCAGGTATGTGACTTCAGGACAAAAGCATTTTCCTGCCACTGTGACATTCTCAGTCCATAGTGATAGTGATAGTATGTATCCACAGGATGTGAAAGTCTGAGCCAGCAATTAGAGAAGTCACCTAAATCTTCTGCGGACTTTATGGGAGTAAGAAGTTAACTTTGTTAAGTGAAGTCACTGAGATTGCTAGGATGTCTGTTTCTTCACATACATAGCCTAACCTAGCTTGAAAAAATATAGGAAACAATATAGAGTTGTTACCAGTTCACCAGTTTATATCATTCATTGTTATAGGCTTACCACGAAATTAGAGCGAACAGCAACTTGCTCCCCTAGTAACACAGTAAATTATTGGGTCAGTCAGCATGGACAAATCTGGTTCTTCCTAATAGAATACTCACACCAGAGGTTTCAGTACTTTTGGGGGCTGCCTGAATGGTTGTATGTTTACAGATGCTTTAGAGCAGGGCTGGAAATTCTCTGGTGATAAATTTCTGTAGAATGCTAGGCAAATTTTCTTTTAAATTTTAGGACAAAAAATAAACTAGCAACCAAAACTAGGCATGTTTTTGTTCATGTTAAGTGATGGACTTTGAACATTGTCAGTGTTTTTTGTCTCTCTTAGATGCAGGTCTCTAATCTTTGCCTAAAGCTTAACTGCTTGACTGTCAACATGGCCTGAAATTGAGACAGAGATGCATAGCTAATCTAGTCCCTGCCCCAAGATGCATCATAATGGAAGATACTTTAACACAGAGAGGGCTGAAAGATATTGAGGCATATTAGTAACTTCGTGAGGTAAGGAGTGTAACAGAAAATATTTTAGTAGAGTTTAGGAATTCAAGTTCCTTCTACTTCAATAAATCTTCCTAGGTGCCATTATTTCTTCCTGTTTTTCCTGCCTCCTGGATTTGAGCATCAATTATAGCTTGGAAAAGTTAATTTTTTTGAACTATTATAAAGGCATGAAGTTATCTGATGGTCTGCAATCTCAGATGTTGGCATTTGATTTAAAAGACTAACTATCAAAACATCGCAGGGTTTCTTCTTCCTTTTGTATACCCTAGATGAGCATTTGCCAAAATCTGAAAAGCTGCTAAATTCTTCCACGTTCCTAATAAATCCCTTAAATTCTAATCTTTGCTAGCATGTAATCTAAACTTCCACTAGTATGTACAAATACCAAAGATTCGCCAGGAAAATACTGGGACTCTGCATGTCTCCTTTCAATGGGACCAAGTGCCTGAGTTTCAACCAGTGGGTGACATGTATTGATGCAAACACGTTTTTTTCAGGTTTGATGGATTTTCAGAAGAAATAGAGAATTTCGTTTTCTGTAAATTCTCAAAATTTTAAATCCTTGTAGGTAATTTAATTAAAATAAAATTAAACAAGTTTGTATGCCAAATTAAACATATCTGTGTGTCAAATAGAATCCATGGCTTATAAATTGAAACCTCAGGATTACCAATAAGCCCATTGAACTCTCATGAATGAGGCAATGAACAAATGTATGAATAAGTTTCTCAACCACTTTGGCATAAAGAGGGAAGGGTGACAAGAACATCTAATCCTGTGGTCAAAAACATCATTGCATAATCAAAATACCTACTGCTACCACTTACTTAGATGTCTAAACTTGGACAAATTACATACACCTTCATTTTCCTCATATGTAAAATAAAGAAATAATAGTACTCCATAAAATTGTTAAAAGAGTTACATGATGTCATCCATGTAAAAGCTGGCAGTCCAGTGACAGGCAAAGAAATACTCAACAAATTTTTGTTATAAGGTAGATGGTAAATATTGAAGATTTTCTAAAATTACTGAATTTGGAAACTGAATTGTAGAAAGTTAAAGATAACCCCAAGATGATCTTCAGTTTTTAATTGTACCTAAGCATTTTCCAGTTATTTAATTCAAATTCCAGGCAAATATTCCTGTCAACACCACTTAGCCTTATAATAGCCTGAAAATAAAAACTGATCTTCAGGATATCTGGCCCTTGGAACTTTTTTTCCTGTGTCAAAATTCACCTGTGTACTTTTATTCTAATTTTCATTTATTGAATTTTTCGTGATGAAGAGAATTTTTTAGGTGATGAAGAGAATCTGATAATTACTAAACATTGGTAATGTATTCAGCTGCAACAAAATAAATGGAACATAAGAGAAATAATTGTTGGGAGGAAGACTAGAGATTTTTTATCCCTTTGTGCTGTTCAGATATATGCATTCTTTTGTATATATTTTCCTGTAATAACATTAATTTCCTATGCATAGTTAACAACTTTATGGAATTCCATCACTGTTAGTAAACAATCTGAACTTTAAAGGGGCACTAATGAGTTGTGTATTTAGTCTGAGATTCTGACTATTCATTCCAAATGAATTGCTCATGCTAAATGTTTCTAAAAGGCAATTTCTCTATCTGTTTTCAAATGACTGAACAATATGAATAGTATCTCAAAATTTAAATCTGAAAACTACTACAACTACACATGCAGAAAAAAACACATTGTCATAGGAAAATATAATAACTTAAGTTTATCTTTTTAAAATACAACATTGTAAAAATTATTACTTATTTCCTGGAACATAATTTTCTATAATGGTTACTAGCTAAAATCTGAAACTGCATTGGAGTGTATATATATATATATAAATATATATATATATATATTTAAGCAAGTAAATATTTTTCTCTCACCTATTGACATAATTTGCACATATTTTTACTCTCAGGTTACTTTAGACTTTAGTAATGTTGACCAAAAAATGAAATAACAGGCACTGGAACTTGCAGAAATCAGATTTATTCTGAGCCAAGTTTGAAGATTTAAGCCTGGAGAACACAAACTCAGTGCAGACCAAGAATGTATTCCAAAGCAGATTAGATGAAGCACAGTACATATACATTTCCTAATAGGGGGATACATACATCACAGAAGACAGGAGAAGCGGGTAGTTAAGCAAGAAGTACATTCTTATAATTCTGATTGGTGCTCAGAGATGCTATACATAAGATAAGGTAAATATGCAGTTGAGGGAGCAGGGAGAAAGTTTAGGCATCTTAGGATTGGGTGGAGGGTGACTGATTGCATCTAGTCTTATTCTATATCTGATAAATAGGTTTATAACCAGTATCTGTCAGTAAAATATTTAACTCCAGTTACTCAGGCAAGAGCTTAGCTTTAGCTTATAGGCCTAGGTTTTAATATCCATGTGCCTGACTGCAGCCATTTTGGGCCACTGTTAAGATTTTCTTTTGAATTTTGTTTTTTCTGACAGTAATAAGGTTTATATTTTTAATTGTATGTAGATATTTATTATGGTGTTTTTGTAAACACAATTTTGGGTAAATGATAAACTGTATTTGCTATATTAATGTGTTAGATAAGATGGAATTTTAGAATTTGCACTGTATTTTGTTCTATTAAGGGACAGTTGTTTAGGAGAAAATGTTAACAGGACTTTCCTGAATTTTTGTATTTGTAGTATCTAACAGGGGTCAAATTTAACATGGTGCCCTGTGGCAGTTGACTACTAACAGGGGAAATTAAGCCTCCATTTTTCCAAATGTTATTGCAATTGATATATAATGTTCTACATCAATACTATTCTACTCTAAACTAGCTAAGATTATGCATGCTAGAAGAATAAGGACATTGGTATTCTGACAAACTATTGGCTCTGTTCTCCCCACCAACATATAAATCCTGGAGGAAATATCAGAAGAGGGAAAGAAAACGATGACAGAAACAGTTTAGCTGTCTTACAAAAGACTGAAGAAAACTCTTGGAAGCAATGATAGATTCCAAACCCCTTTCTACTTATGATCATTTGTCTACATTTAGAGTGCCTGGCATTATTCAATAGTGTTGTATTGTGACAAATTTCTCCCCCAATAGATTCAATTTTGATTATCCTTTTGTGTCTCCAAAGTTCCTCAAATTGTTCCCTGTTATTGACTCTTGTGTATCCCGAACTTGCAGAATATTCTCTTTTTCTGGGCCTCACTAACAAATCTATCTATAGATTTTTATACTTCATTCAAACCTTTTAAACTTCAGAACACACTGAGATTTGTCTCTTTATCATTCACCCCATACACTGACCTATTCAATCCCGTTAGGCGAGACATGATGGAGGACTGAATAGCCACCCCAATAGTGATTCAGAAAAGAAATACAGCGACAAAAATTGATGACAGATTCAGAACTAGATATAATAGGTAAGTTTCTAATGTCCAGGAAAAAAAGCTGATACTCAGATATCAGTAGGAAGATCTAAGAATCAAAACAGGAAAATGTCAAAAAAATCTAGTATACGGAGAATATATCCATGGAGGAAACTGAAGGTTAAGAATTAAGAAAAATCATCTAGGTACTAGAACAAAGGGAAAAATATCAAATAAATACATCAACAAAGTCTTTCTGCAGGCCATTGGATATTGTAAAAGGCTGCATAATATCTGGTATCACTGCTTACACTATTGGAGCTCTTCATCTAGGTCAACTGAAAAAAATTGTGAGCATTAATGAGAGCACTAATCAGAATGTTTTCACTTTACCATACACACAGTTTCTCATTCTTTTCTCCAGGCCTTTCTACTAGCAAATGAGAATGATCATCTTCTCTCTTTCTTTGTATCTGTTGCAAAATATTTTCCCCTTTGACTGTGAGTAGGTTTACAAGACAATTATTTATTTCATATGTGTGTGTGTGTGTGTGTGTATGTGTGTGTGTGTGTGTGTGTGTGTATGTGTGTGTGTGTGTGTGTGTGTGTGTATGGAGGAAAGTATATATATATATATATATATATATATTTTTTTTTTTTTTTTTTTTTTTTTTGAGACGGAGTCTTGCTCTGTCGCCTGGTCTGGAGTGCAGTAACGTGATCTCGGCTCACTGCAACCTCCACTTCGCGGGTTCAAGCTATTCTCCAGCCTCAGCCTCCCAAGTAACTGGGATTACAGGTGTGCACCACTGTGTCTACCTAACTTTTGTATTTTTAGTAGAGCTGGGGTTTCACCATGTTGACCAGCCTGATCTTGAATTCCTGACTTCAATTGATCCACCCACCTTGGCCTCCCAAAGTGCTGGGATTACAGACCACCACGCCTGGCCAGAAAGTGTATTCGTATGATTCTCTTTATTCCCCACATCTTTTCTTTGATCCTTCATTTCTGATTTTATTATTAACTATTTCATATTCATTTTGTGCTTGCATTCAAATCTAACAGTATTTGATTTTCTTTTCAAACTGTTCCAGCTTTGGCCATTCAAAGTTCATTTAGTTGTATCTTTGTCTTCTTCTTTGTCATCGTTCTAGCAAACTGTTTCTATTTTTTTTAGCACTTCTTTATTTGATAACATTACAAGATCCCCAAGATGTATCCTCTGTATTTCTTGCCCCATCCATAGAATAATCTATTTATTCAAGATGCCCTGGTACCTTTTATTGGAGAACTGTATGAGAAAAAAATCCTGTGACACAGGTCTGACTGTTACCATTTAGGCCTTGTGCTTCCAAACCCTCTTGACTGACAGACGAGGAAATATATGTGAGTATACTAATTCTGTGTATGCACATATCTATAATTACTTATCCATTTAATGATCTGTAGGTATATTAAGCTAAACATGAGGCTGTATAGAGGTCACCATAACTAATCTATTACCACATGTATCATTCTAGCCTTCTACTCTTTTGCTTATCTTCCATTCCAACAGTAAGAAATTTGGCTTTCAGTATCTAACATCCAATTATTTAATGGTTCAATTACAGTTTGCATACATAGAGGTATTCAAATTGCCAACTTGAATTCTATCCCTGCAGAAAATGACTTTATCAGCTAGGTTATGGTATTCATGTACAGTTCATTTTGCCTTAATCTTGCTGTCTTCACTCATTCCCAAAGTTACTTAGGAAAGCACCTCTCCTCTTGTTCCGAGAGATTATTTCATATATTTCTTATACAGGTAGATTGCTTAGTCATAATGGTATCCAATCCTAGTATCTCTTCATCTCCTAAATGATTTCTGCAATTTACACACATCAACATTTACTCTTTATGGTTTGAGGTTCTCTTTTGTGTTGCCAAATACATTAGCGTCACGTATCAACAATTACCATAATCATAGAGAATATTTTCACCACTTAAAAAGCCTTCTAGGCTTTACCTATTGAAATTTCACAACATCTCCTCCCCCTACCTCCTCTCTCCCCTGGAAACCACTAATCTGTTTACTATTTCTATAATGTCTTTTAAAAATGTCATATAATTGGAATCATACGGGATATGGTCTCTTCAAACTGCTTTCTTTCACTTAGCAATACACATTTAACATATGTCCCCACTTTCCTGTGGCTTGGTAGCACTTTTGGTCTGGTCATTGTTGGATAATATTGCGCTGTTTGGAAGTACCACAACTTGTTTATTCATCTGTTGAAGGACATCTTGGTTGCTTCCAGTTTGGGGCAGTTACAGATAAAGTGGTCATAATTTCTGCATACAATTTTTTTGTACAGAAAAATAATTTCAATATATTTGGGTAAAAATCTAGGACCACAAGTTCTGCATCATAACACTATGATAACATTTGTAAAGACAGTGGAAAACTGTCTTCCAGAGTAGCCATACCTCATTGAAAAGACTGTCCTTCCTTTATTGAATTATTATTGCTCCATTGCCCAAGATCTGTTTATTATATTTCTGTGTGTCTACTTCTGAACTCTTAATTCTGTTATGCTATTTGCCAAACCTTTCACCAGTACCACACTATTTGATTCCCGTAGCTTTAGAGTAAGTCTTGAAGTCAGGTATAGAGGTCCTCACCTTTGTTTTTTTTTTTTTTTTTTTTTTTTTTTTTTTTTTTTGGTGTTGTGTTTGCACTTCCTTCCTTCTATATATTTTGCTTTTTCACATATTATTTAGAAAATGTTTTTCAATATCTATAAAATAACTTCTGAGATTTTGATTAGAATTATACTGAATCTATAGATCCATCTGGGAATGATTAAGATGTTATCATTTTTGAGCCTGCCAATTCAAGAAAACAGAGTATCTCTACATTTATTTAGATAGTGACTTCATCAGAATTTTGAAGTTTCATGCATGCAGGTCCCATATGCATTTTGTTAGAATTTTATCTGAAGATTTCCCTATTTTTGATGCTATTTCAATTTGTATGCTTTTAATACTCTTAAATTTTAAATGTTCATTGATAAAGAAAGGCAATTGATTTTGTATATTCATCTTATATTTGGAGATCTAACAATATTTGCTTATTTGTTCCAGGTTTTTGTGATATGTTTGGGATTTCTGAGATACATAATCATGTCATTTGAGAGCAAAGAAAATTTTACTTCTTTTCTTATGCACATACTTTTAGTTTCTGTTTCTTGTTAATTGCTTTGCCTAGGTCTTTCAGTATAATATTGAATAGGAGTGAGGAGTAGAAACTTTTGTCTTGTTCTGATCTTAGCAGGAGAATCCGTCCAGTTTTTTACATTAACTATGATACTGTGCTATTTGATATATTCTTTACCAAGTTGAAACAAATTTTCTCTGTTTTAATTTTGCTTAGAGGTTTTATAATAAAAGTGTTAGATTTTTTTTTTCAGATGATACTTCTGTTTCTGTACCATCATGTCATTTAGAAAATTTTATTTATTTTTTAACTTCTCAAACAAGTTTTTCATTTTTAACTTTTATTTTAGATTCAGCACAAATATGCAGGTTTGTTTTATAGATAAACTGCATATCACAGGGGTTTGGTGCGAAAATTATTTTGTCATAGTACCTAGGCAGTTTTCTGACAGTTATGTTCCTCCCACCCTCTGCCCTCAAGCAGGCCCCAGTCTGTGTTATCCTCTACTTTGTGTTCATGTCTACTCAATGTTTAGATCCCACTTAAAAGTAAGAACATGTGGTATTTTATTTTCTGTTCCTATGTTAATATGCTTATGATAATGGCCTCCAACTGCATCCATGTTGCTGCAAAGGACATAATTTTATTTTATTTTTTGGTTGTGTAGTATTCTATGCTGTATATGTAAAACATTTTCTTAGGATTTTCTTGGCTATATGGGCTCTATTTTGGTTCCATATGAATTTTAAAGTAGTTTTTTTTCTAATTCTGTGAAGAATGTCAAAGGTAGTTTGATGGGAATAGCATTGAATCTATAAATTATTTTGGACAGTAGGGTCATTTTCATGATATTGATTCTTCCTAACAATGAGGATGGAATGCTTTTCCATTTGTTTGTGTCTGGTCTTATTTCCTTAAACAGTGGTTTGCAGTTCTCCTTGAAGAGGTCTTTCACATCTCTCGTTAGCTGTATTCCTAGGTATTTTATTCCCTTTGTAGCAATTGTGAAGGTGAGTTCATTCATGATTTGGCTCTCTGTTTGTCTATTGTTGGTATATAGGATTGCTTGTGATGTTTGCACATTGATTTTGTATCCTGAAACGTTGCCCAAGTGCTTATCAGCTTAAGGAGTTTCGTGGCTTAGAAAATGGGGCTTTCTAAATATAGGAGCATGTCATCTGCAAACAGAGATAATTTGTCTTCTTCTCTTCTTATTTGAATACTTTTTATTTCTTTCTTTTGCCCAATTGCCGTGGCCAGAACTTCCAATACTGTGTTGAATAAGAGTAGTAAGAGACGGCATCCTTGTTTGTGCTGGTTTTCAAAGGGTATTGATATTCGCTGTGGTTTTGTCATAAATATCTCTTATTATTTTGAGCTCCAAGACAATCCTAAGCAAAAATAACAATGCTGGAGGGATAACATTACCTGACTTCAAACTATACTATAAGGCTACAGTAACCAAAACAGCATGGTACTGGCACCAAAACAGACATATAGACCAAATAAATAGAATAATAGAGATGCCAGAGATAAAATCACACATCTACAACCATCTGATCTTTGACAAACCTGACAAAAACAAGCAATGGGAAAATGATTCTCTAATAAATGGTGCTGAGAAAACTGTCTAGCCATATGCAGAAAACTAAAACTGGACCCCTTTCTAACACTTTATGCAAAAATTAACTCAAGATGAATTAAAGACTTAAATTTAAAACCCAAAATAATAACAATCCTAGAAGAAAAGCTAGGCAATACCATTCAGGACATAGGCATGGCCAAAGATTTTATGATTAAATCATCAGAAGCAATTGCAACAAAAGCTAAAATGGACAAATGGGATTGAATTAAACTAAGGAGCTTCTGCATGGCAAGAGAAATTAGCATCAGAGACAATAGGCAATTTAACAATAGGAGAAATTTTCTGCAATCTACCCATCTGACAAAGGTCTAATATACAGAATCTACAAGGAACTTAAACAAATTTACAAGAAAAAAACAAACATCCTATGAAAAAGTGGGCAAAGGAAATAAACAGACACTTCTCAAAAGAAGGCATTTATGTGGCCAACAAATATATAAAAAAATGTTCAACATCACTCATCATTAGAGAAATGCAAATGAAAACCATAATGAGATATCATCTCATGCCAATCAGAATGGCAATTAGTAAAAAGTCAAGAAACAACAGATGCTGGTGAGACTGTGGAGAAATAGGAATGCTTTTACAGTGTTGGTGGGAGTGCAAATTAGTTCAACCACTGTGGAAAACATTGTGGTAATTCCTCAAAGATCTAGAACAAGAAATACTATTTGACTCCACAATCCCATTAATCCCATTACTGGCTATATACCTAAAGGAATATAAATTGTTCTATTTATAAAGATACATGCACACATATTTTTAATGCAGCATTATTCACAGTAGCAAAGACATGGAACCAACCCAAATGTTCATCAATGATAGACTGAGTAAAGAAAATGTGGTATATATATACATCATGGACTCCGATGCAGTAATAAAAATAAATGAGATTATGTTCTCTTCAGGGACATGGATGAAGCTGGAAACCATCATTATCAGCAAACTAACACAGGAACAGAAAACCAACCACTGCATGTTCTCACTCATGAGTGCCAGTTGAACAATGAGAACACACAGACACAGGGAGGGAAACAACACACATTGGGGCCAGTCGTGGGTTGGGGGCAGGGGGGCAAGTGCATCAGGACAAATAGTTAATGCATGTGAAGCTTAAAAGCTAAATGACCGGTTGATAGTTGCAGGAAAACACCATGACACATGTATACCTATGTAACAAACCTTCACATTCTGCACATGTATCCTGGAACTTAATGTAAAAAAAAATAGAATTTAAAAATATATCTTGTTTATTGAGTCTACCATTGATAGTCATTTAAGTTGATTCCACATCGTTGTTATTAGGAATAGTGCTGTGATTAACATACACATGCATGTATCTTTGTGGTAGAATAATTGATATTCCTTTGGGTATATACCCAATAATGGAATTGCTAGGTCAAATAGTAGTTCTCTTTTAAGTCCTTCAGAAATCTCCACACTGCTTTGCACAATGGCTGAACAAATTTACATACCCATGAGCAGTATATAAACATTCCCTTTTCTCTACAACCTTGATAGCATCTGTTAGTTTTTTATTGGCTTTTTAGTAATAGCCATTTTGACTGGTGTGACATGGTATTTCATTGTGGTTTTGATTTGCATTTCTCTAATAATCAGTGATGTTGAGCATTTTTTCATATACTTCTTGGCCTCTACATATGTCTTCTTTGGAAAAGTGTCTGTTCACATCCTTTGCCCACTTCTTATTAGAGTTTCTTCTTCTTTTTTTTTTTTTTTTTTTACTTGTAAATGTGTTTATATTCCTTTTAGATACTGGATATTAGACCTTTGTTGGATGCATAGTTAGCAAAATTTTTCTCCCATTCAGTAAGTTGTCTGTTTACTCTGTTGATAGTTTCTTTTGCTGTGCAGAAGTTCCTTAGTTTACTTTGATCCCATTGGTCAATGTTTTTGTTACAGTTGCTTTTGGTATCTTTGTCATGAAATCTTTGCAAGAGCCTATGTCCAGAATGGTATTTCCTAGGTTTTATTCTGGGAATTTTATAGTTTCAGAACTAACATTGAAGTCCTTAATCCATCTTGATTTGATTTTTGTATATGTGTAAAAAAGGGGTCAAGTTTCAAACTTCTACATATGGTTAGCCACTTATCCCAGCACCATTTATTGAATGAAGAATCCTTTCCCCATTATTTGTTCTTGCTGACTTTATCAAAAATCGGATGGCTATAAGTGTGTGGCATTGTTTCTGGGCTCTCTATTCTGTTCTATTGGTCTACATGTCTCTTTTTGTACCAGTACCATGCTGGTTTATGTAGCCTTGCAATATAGTTTGAAGTCAGGTAACATGATGTCTCCAGCTTTCTTAATTTTTTCTTAGGATTTGCTTTGGCCACTCAGGTTTTTTTGTTGTCATTCCATAGGAATTGTAGAATACTTTTTTTTTTTTTTACTTTTGTGTAAAATATCATTGGTTGTTTGATAGGAATAGTAGTGAATCGCCAATATCATTTCGCAGTATGGCCATTTAAATGATATAGATTCTCCCTACCCATGATTTCTTTCTATTTGTGTCCTCTCTGATTTCTTTAAGCAATTACTTGTAATTCTGATTGTAGAAATCTTTCACCTCCCTGATTAGCTGTGTTACTATGTATTTTAATTTTTTTGGCTATTTTAAATGATATTGAATTTTTTGATTTGTCAGCTTTGATGTTGTTTGTGTAAAGTATTAGTATTTGTTGCATACATTGATTTTGTATTGTGAAACTTTGCTGAAGTGGTTTGTCCGATCTAGAGGTGTTTTGCTTGTTTGTTTGTTTTTTAAAAAAGACTGTGGCATTTTCTAGGTATAAAATCAAATCACGTACAGAGATCGTTTTACCTCTTCTCTTTCTATTTGCGTGTCCTTTCTTTCTTTCTCTTGCCTGATTTTTTTCTGGCTAGGACTTCTAGTACTATGTTGAAAAACAGAGTGAGTATCCTTGTCTTATTCCAATTCTTAAGAGGAATCATTCCAGGTTTTGCTCATTCATTATGTTATTGACTCTGCATTTGTCATAGATGGTTCTTGATATTTTAAGGCATATTCCTAAAATACCTACTTTGTTTATGGCTTTTAACACAAAGTGGTGTAAGGATTTCATTGAAAGGCTTTTCTGTGTCTATTAAGATAATCATGTGTTTTTTGTTTTTAGTTATCTTTTTGTGATGAATCACATTTATTGCATTGTGTTTATTGAACCATCCTTTCATCACAGGCATAAAGCTTACTTGATCATGGTAGATTAGCTTTTTGATGTGCTGCTGGATTTGGCTTGTTAGTGTTTTGTTGTTGATTTTTGCATCTATGTTTATCTAAGATGTTGGCAAAAAGTTCTCTTTTGTTGTTGTTGTTTTTGTGTCTCTACCAAGATTTGCTATCAGAATGCTGCTGACCTCATAGAATCAGTTAGGGTGGAAACTTTTCTCCTCAGTTTGTTGTAACAGTTTCAATATGAATGGCTCCAGATATTCTTAGTACATCTGGTAGAATTCAGTTGTGAATCTGTTTGGTCCAGAGATTTTTGTTTTGGTTGGTAGGCTATTTATTACTGGTTCAATTTCAGAACTCTCTACTATTCTGTTCAGGGATTCAATTTCTTCATGTTTCAATTTTGGGAGGTTTTATGTTTCCAGAAATGTATCTGCTTCTTGTAGGACTTCTAGTTTGTGTCCACAGAGGTGTTTCTAATAGTCACTGAGTGTTTTATGTATTTCTGTGGGATTGATGATAATGTCTCCTTTGCCGTTTCTGATTGTGCTTATGTGGCTTTTCTCTCTTTCTTCCTTATTAGTCTAATGGTCAATCAATTAAATTGTTCAGAAAACTGACTTGTTTAATTAATCTTTTACATGATTTTTCATGTGTCTGTTTCATTCAGTTCACCTCTGAGTTTGTGTATTTATTGTCTTCTGCTAGCTAAGGGGCTGGTTTGCTCTTGTTTTTCTGTTTCCTCTAGGTGTGATGTTTGGTTGCTAATTCCAAATCTTTTTAACTTCTTGATGTGGGCATTAAGTGCTATAAACTTTTCCTCTTAACACTGCTTTAGCTGTGTTCCAGGAATTCTCATATGTTGCATCTTTGCTTTCATTAGTTTCAAATAATTGCTTCATTATTGCTTCAATGTAGTTGTTTCCAAAAAGGCATTCAAAAGCAGGTTGTTTAATTTCCATGTGTTTGAATTATTTTGAATGCTTCTTAGTATTGATTTCTGTATTATTGTGCTGTTATCCAAGAGTGGTTGAGATGATTTTGATTTTCTTGAATTTGCTGATAATTATTTTATGAGCAATTGAGTGGTCGATTTTAGAGGATGTGTCATGTGTAGATGAGAAGAATATATATTCAGTTGTTTTTGAATGGAAACTTCTGTAGAGTTTTGAAACTCCATCCTAGAGTTAGGTCCACTTGGTCAAATGTCAAATTCAGGTTCTGAATATCTTTGTTTGTTTAATGCCTCAATGATTGGTCTAATATTGTCATTTGAGTTTTGAAGTCTCCCACTATTATTGTGTGTGAGTCTAAGTCTCTTAAAGGGTCTCTAAGAACTTGTTTTATGAATATTGGTGCTCCTGTGTTGGGTGCATATATATTTAGAGTACTTACATCTTTTTTTCCCATTTGAACACTTTACTGTTATGTAATGCTCTTCTTTGTCTTTTTTTCATTGTTTTTGGTTTGAAGTCTGTTTTCTCTGAAATAAACCTTCTCTTTTTTTGTTTTCTATTTGTTTGGTAGATTTTTCTCCATCCCTTTACTTTGAGCCCTTGGATGCCATTGCATGTGAAATGGGTCTCCTGAAGACAGCGTAAGGTTGAGACTTTATTCTTTATCCAACTTGCCACTGTTTCCCTTTTAAATAGAGCATTTACTCCATTTACATTCAAGGTTAATATTGACATGTGCATATTTCATTTCTCATCATGTTGTTAGCGGGTTATTATGCAAACTAGATTGTGTGGTTGCTTTACATTGCCAATGACCTATGTATTTAAGTGTGTTTTTTTTTGGTGGCAGTAATACCCTTCACCACCGCCCCCCCCCCCCCCCCCCCCCCGCTACATTTAGCACTTCCTTAAGGATCTTCTGTAAGACAGGTCTGGTGGTAATGAATTGTCTTAGCATTTGTTTGTCTGAAAAGGATCTCATTGCTCCTTTGCTTGTGAAGCTTAGTTGGCTGGATATGAAATTCTTGGTTGGAATTACTTTCTTTAAAAATGCTGAATATAATTTTCCCAGCATTATTTATTTAAAAGTATTTCCTTTCCCCAATGTATGTTTTTGTTATCTTTGTCAAAAATCAATTTTCAGAAAATACGTGAATTTATTTCTCGTTTCTCTATTATGTTCCACTCTTCTATGTGTCTAGTTTTCTGCCAATAACATGCTGCGTTGGTTACTATAGCCCGGTAATATATTTTGAAATCTGGTAGTATGGTGCCTAAAGCTTTGTCCTTTTTTCTCAGGATTGTTTTGGCTATTTGAGCTATTTTTAGGTTCAACATAAATTTTAGAATTGTTTTATTCCATATTGTGAAAAATGATATTGGCATGTTAAAAGGAAGTGCATTGAATCTTTGGATTGCTTGGTGCATAATGGTCACTTTAACAATATCAGTTTTTCTGATTCATGACCATGGGATAGTCATCCATTTGTTTGTGTCCTCTTCAATCTCTTCCATCAGAGTTTTGTGGTTTTCCTTTCAAAGGTATTTTCACTTCTATGGGTAACCTTATTCCTAGGTATTTTATTTTATTTTTGGAGACATTGTAAATGACATTTTCTTTTTTATTTCTTTCCCAGCTGGTTCATTATTGATGTATAGAAATTCCACTGATTGATTTGTCTACATTGATTTTATATAATGCAAATTTACTGAAATTATTTATAAGATCTAAGAGTAGTCTGGTGGAGTCTTTAAGTTTTTCTAGATATAAGATTCAGTGATCTACAAAGAAAGACAATTTGACTTCCTCTTTTTCAATTTGGTTTTATTTCTTTCTTTCTCTTTTCAAATTCCTATGTCTAGCAGTACTAGGTTGAATTGGAATTGTGAGAGTGGACATTCTTGTCTTGTTCCAGGTCTTAAAGAAAAGGCTTTCAGCTTTTCTTCATTTAGAATGATGTTAGCTATGGGCTTATGATATGTGATCTTTATTATGTTCAGGTATGTTCCTTCTGTGCCTAGTTTGTTGAGAATTTTTAGCATTAAGGATGTTAAATTTTATCAAACATTTTTCTATGTCTACTAAGATGACTAGAGGGTTTTTTCCTTCATTCCCTTGATGTGATGTATAATTTTCATTGATTTGCATATATTAAACAATCCTTGCATCTCAACAATAAGTCTCATTTGATCGTTTATTGTCTTCTGATAATCTATGGAGTGATCAATACATATCTATTGATCAACCAATACATGATTTGTTGATCATGTATCGATGTGCTGTTGGATTCAACTTGCTGGTATTTTTTTTTTTTAATTTTTGCATCTATGCTCATTAGGGATATTGACCTGTAGTTTTCTTTTTATTTTGATTGCATTCCTGTCTGGTTTTGGTATCAGGATAATGCTGGCCTTGTAGAATTAGTCACTAGTGAGAATTCCCTCTTATTCCAGTTTTTGAATACATTAAGAAGTGCTTTTAGTTCTTTGTAAATTTGGTAGAGTTCAGCAGTGAAGTTGTCAATTCCTCTGCTTTTCTTTGTTGAAAGATTTTTCAGAACCAATTTGATCTCATTACTTATATTGTCCTACTCGAGTTTTCTATTTCTTCCTAATAAAACCTTTGAAGGTTGTAAGTGTCCAGGAATTTATCAGTTTCCACCATGGTTTCCAGTGTGTTACTATGTCATTGTTAGTAATAGTTTTTATTACTTATTTATATTTCTGTGTAGTTAGTTGCTATTTCTCCTATTTTGTTTCTGACTTCATTTATTTGGGTATTCTCTTTTTTTCTTGGTTCATCTAGCAAATAGTTTAATGATTTTATCTTTTAAAAAAATGAACTTTCATTTCATTGATTATTGTAATGTTTTACTCTCTATTTCATTTAATTATCCTCTATTCTTCGCTATTTGTTTTCTTCTAATTTTAGGTTGAGTTCATTCTTACTGTTTTAGTTCCTTGAAGTGCATCATTAATTTTATATTTCTACATTTATGATGTAAATATTTACTGCTATAAACTTTCCCATTAGCATTACTTTTGCTGTCTTTCCTGAGTTTGGTATGTTGTGATTCAATTTTCATTCATTTCAAGAAATGTGTGATATCCTCATTAATTTCCTTTCTTGACCCAATGTTAAATCAGGAGCATACTGATTAATTTCTATGTATTTGTATATTTTCCAAAATTTCTCTTTTTATTCATTTCTAGTTTTATTTTATTGTGGTCTAAGATTATACTGGATATCATTTAAAAAATAATAATTTGTTGAAACTTGTTTTGTGTCCTAACATATGATCTATCATGGAGAATGTTTCATGTGCTTATGAGAATGTGTATTCTGTCACTATTGAATAAATTGTCTTGGTAATGTTTGTTAGGTCCTTTTGATGTAAAGGCAGTTTAAATTCTACCTTTCTTTGTCAACTTTCTGTCTAGCTGATCTTTCTAATGCTGAGAGTGTTAAAGTCTCCAACTGTTATTTTATTAGAATCTATGTCTCTCTTTAGATCTAAATCATATTTGCTTTATATATTTGGGTCCTTTACTGTTGGGTGTATATATGTTTAAACTTGTAATATTCTCTTGCTGAATTGATACTTTTATTGTTATATTGCTTTCTTTGTCTCTTTTTTACTGTTTTTGACTTAAATTCTGCTTTATCTAATTTAATGTAGCTACTCCTGCTCACTTTTGTTTCCTGTTTGCATGGGCTATCTTTTCCATCCCTTTCTTTTCAGTCTATATGTGTCTTGACAACTTGACAAGGGAATTGAGTGTCTTTTAGGCAGCATGTATTTGGGTCTTTTTTTTCTTGTTCCCCCCCGCCCGTCTTCAGCCAGCCTATCTTTTATGTGGAAAGTTTAATCCTTTTACATTCAAGATTATTACTGATATGTGAAG